>NW_028270148.1:28288305-28455493 GCF_037043375.1 Chiloscyllium plagiosum | reverse complement strand
AGAGCGAACGAAAAAAAAAAAGAGAGCGAACGAAAAAAAAAAGGTGTCAGAACAAGCAAATGCGAGTGACTGGTTCCCTGAACTGGAACCTCGATTTAACTTAATAAGAGGAATCTGCTCCCCCTTTCTGGTCAGAACTCCCGATTCCTCTGAACAGAAATCAAAAGCTAAACTAATACCATCTGGTCTACTTTCTCAGTTTAACAAATTCAGCAATATAACCATTCCATCCACTAACAGCACAGGTGTGGTGAGACATGACTGAATCACATATCTTCTGGGAAATTACGTACTTAGGTCACTGCTCCAAATGACTTTTTGACCTTTAAAGCAAATTATCTTCTCAGAATTAGAATTCATCCGGCTCTCAATTCCAAAATGATAATACTTTATGCACATTTAACATCAATGTTGCTATGGTTACCCACACATGCCTGCCTTTCAGGGGAGGGGCGAAACAAGAGAGAAAATTTCAAACTCTCCTTGCTCTAGTCCTACTCGGGTCTTGTGTCCTTTTCCTGGTCCATTGATCGCCATTCACCGCCATTTTCTGCTTCCACTGTGGTCAAGCTCAGAAGTTTTGAACTCTTTCCAATTTCTACACTTCTCACACCTTCATCTGGTCCAGTTCAGACTCTTCCCACTCAGTCACAAGTCTTAGCCGTATCTTCAGAAGTTATCAACTAATATACACTATAAACAATTAATTCCCACAACTACTTAATTACACTTCACATCACACATCCATAAAGACTAAATTCCAATGGACTAGTTTAAATAATGCAAACTTAAATACTTCATCTTCCTGATGGTCTTTCCTCGACTAAAAGTTTCCCCTGTCACTCCATCAGACTCCACATTATCGATAAATCAGATAGGGTGAATGGCCTCTTTCACACACCTTGGCTCACTATTCTCCTTCCTCCCAGAACTGCAGTACAGTGTTACCCTTTCTGGCAGGGGTGGACAATGAGAACTATTATTAAATTAAACAGATCATCCTCCATTTTTTCCACCAGATCCAGCATGATGCTACCAAGTAATCATCATCTTCTCCCATTTTCTTTGCAGCCTGAAGGAAGTATTCACTCTGCTACATCCTGGACCATTCCTCAGTCAACCCACAGTCAACTGCCTCCCTTTTCCTGTGGTACCTTCCCATTCAAGTATAGGAAATGCAGCTGCCCCCTTTTACTGCTGCTCTTCAGATTGTGGCCTAGTATAAGCTACATACATCCACAGAGCATACTTTTTCTGAATTAGCTGCCCACAACATTGTAGATAAAACAACAGACACTAAACACAGCCTGGGTGACTGCTTTGTGAAACACTTCTGTGCAAAACCCGAAACCTTATGACCCCTTATCATTGCAACCACTATACTTGTCCCTGGACAGCAATGCCAGGATGTTCCAATGAAGCTCAAGTGCAAGGCTTGAGGAACAGGTCATTCTAAGTGGGCAAAGTACAGTTTCTGGAACTTAAGTGCATGATTTCAGATCACATCCTCGACTTGCTGTAATTCATCCCCTGCTGTAATTCATTTCCCTTCATGTTCAGGTAGCTATCCAGCCATTCTCATGTCATTTCTTTACTCACCAAGATGAGCTGCTAGGTTACTTAATCTTTCTTTTCATTCTTCTTCCTGCTCCTCTAGATATTCACTTGCTAAAAAAAAAACCTGTTTTGCTTCAATCTTTACACAGTTCTGATGACTTCTTAGCCTGAAATGTCAACTGTTATCAAGCCAGAGATATACAGCATGGAAACAGTCCAACTTCAGTCCAACTCATCCATACCAACCAGTTATCCTATATAAATCTAGTCCCAACATTTGGCATACATCCCATCCTATTCATATATCCATCCGGATGCCTTTTAATGTTATTGTACCAGCCTCCACCACTTCCTCTCGCAACTCATTCCAGACACGTATCTGGACTATTCCTCAGTCAACTTACAGAATGGCCTCCCTTTCCTGTGGCACCATCCCATTGCTTCGGTGTTAAAAAGGTTGCCTCTTTTGTCCCTGTTAAACCGTTCCTCTCTCACCTTAAATCTATGCCCTCCAATTTTGGATTCCCCCACCCCAGGGAAAAGATCTGTCTATTTATCCTATCTATGCCCCTCATGATTTTATACACTTCTATAAAAGTTACCCATCAGCCTCTGACACTCCAGGGAAAAAAGCCCCAGCCTGTTCAGCCTCTCCCTGTTGCTCGAATCCTCTAACCCTGGCAACATCCTTGTAAATCTTTTCTGAATCCTTTCAAGCTTCATAAAATACTTCCTATAGGAGGGAGACCAAAATTGCATGCAAAATTCCAAAAGTGGCCTAACCAATGTCCTGTACAGCCGCAACATAACCTCCCAACTCCTATACTCCATGTACTGACCAATAGAGGCAAGTATACCAGACGCCTTCTTCACTATCCTATCTATCTGCGACTTTACTTTCAAGGAACTCTGAACCTGCACCCAAGGTCTCTTTGCTCGGCAACACACCCCAGGACCTTAACCATTAAACACAAGTCCTGATTTGCTTTTCCAAAATGCAGCACCTCATATTTATCTGAATTAAACTCCATTTGTCACTCCTCAGCCCATTGACTCATTTGATCAAGATCCCATTGTACTCTGGGGTAACCTTCTTCACTGTCCACTACACCTCCAATTTTAGCATTATCTGCAAACATAATAATCATACCTTCTATGTTCACATCCAAATCATTTGTATATAAAATGGCAAGAAGCAGTGAACCAAAATATTCACAGTATTCCAGCTGCGGTCTGACAAGTACCTTGTATAGTTTTAATCAACACCTCCCCACTCTATACTCCATTCCTTTTGAAATAAAAAGGCCATTTGCCTTCCATATTACCTGCTGAACTTAGATGCTAGCTTTAGTGATTCATGGAGAAATGCCAAATCCCTTTGTTCTACACCCTTCTGCAGTCTTTCTCTCTTTAAAAATATAGTATCCAATCTCTCTCTTCTTCCTGCCAAAGTACATCACCTCACAGTTTCCCATGTTATATTCCATCAGCCAAGTTTATCATTTCCCCCCCCCTCCCCCAACCACTTGCTTAACACGTCTATATCCCTGTACAGATGGCGTCATCCTCATCACTTGCTTTCCTATCTATTTGTGTCATCTGCAAACATAGGTATCGTAAATTCATTTTCCTCATCCACATTATCAATATACATATAGTAAAACAATTACAGACACAATAATCCTTCTGGTACTCCACTAGTAACAGGTAGTCATCCTGAAAACTCCCCCATTCTCAACAAAAATACTTAACCAATCCTTTATCCATGTTAATATCCTACCTCCAACAACATGAGCTCTTATCTTATTGAAGTAGCCTAATGTGTGATATCTTAGCAAATGTCTTCAGTCAAATCCTGACCTAGCTGTATTATGATCTTAACATATTCAGAAACAGAATTCTCTGTGCAGGCAGATGGTCAAATTCCATTCCATTCTGTGCAGACTTTGCCCACTCAGTACATTTTTATCCAAGTGTCCATTTAGCACATCATTTCAGGTACAAGAAATCTGTGGAGAATGAAGTCAGAACTCACAACACTGGGTTATAGTTCAACAGGTTTATTTGAAATCACAAGCTTTCAGAGGGCTGCTCCCTCGTCAAAGGTCTGAAAGCTTGTGATTTCAAATAAACCTGTTGGACTGTCACTTGATGTCATGCCACTTCTAACTTTGTCCATCCCAGTCAAACACTGGCACCTCCACATTACAGAGAAAGAGGAACTGAAGGAAATTAATATCAGTAAGAAGGTTGCACTGGAGAAATTAATGGGCTGAAAATTGACTAAGTCGCCAGGACTGGATGGTCTACAGCCCAGAATGCTAAAAAAGTTGTTCCTGATTAAGGGCTTTTGTCCAAAACGTCGATTCTCATGCTCCTCGGATGCTGCCTGACCCGCTGTGCTTTTCCAGCACCACACTCAACTCTAATCTCCAGCATCTGTAGTTCTCAATTTAGCCTCATGACAAAATATAGTTAATGCATTGGTTAATTGTTTTCCGAAATTTTGATTGATTCTGGAAGGAGATTGTTGCAGATTGGAAGCTTGCAGATATCACCATACTATTTGACATAAGGATCAGAGTACAAATTAAACAGACTCATCAGCTTTCCATCAGTAGCAGGGAATATGCTCAAGTCCATCAGAACAATGTGTTAAATGGACATTTGGATAAAAATGTTCCGAGTGGGCAGTCTGCACAGAATGGAATGGAATTTGACAGTGAAAAATAGCTTTTTTTTGGGAGGTTAATAAAATTGATAAAGGGACTTCCTGGATATAAGTAAACCCACCAGAGTCTTACCAGACCACAGGGCTGCTCGCAGACAGACAAACAGCCAATGGAGGTTTAATCAGAGGATCACCACAACTCAGGCAAGAGTCATAGAGATGTACAGCACAGAAAAAGACCCTTCGGTCCAAACCATCCATGCCGACCAGATATCCCAACCCAATCTAGTCCCACCCGCCAGCACCCGGCCCATATCCCTCCAAACCCTTCCCATTCATACACCCACCCAAATGCCTTTTAAAATGCTGCAATTGTACTAGCATCCACCACTTCCTCTGGCAGCTCATTCCATACACTTACCACCCACTGCGTGAAAACGTTGCCCCTCAGGTCTCTTTTATATCTTTCCCCTCTCACCCTAAAACTATGCCTCTAGTTCTGGACTCTCCCACCCCAGGGAAAAGACTTTGCCTATTTATCCTATCCATGCCCCTCATAATTTAGTAAACTGCTAGAAGGTCACCCCTCAGCCTCCGACGGCGCAGGGAAAACAGCCCCAGTCTGTTCAGCCTCTCCTCCAACTCTGGCTCAAATCCTCCAACCCTGGCAACATCCTTGTAAATCTTTTCTGAACCCTTTCAAGTTTCACAACATCTTTCCGATAGGAAGACCAGAATTGCACGCAACATTCCAACAGTGGCCTAACCAATGTCCTGTACTCAATACTCTGACCAATAAAGGAAAGCATACAAAATGCCTTCTTCACTATCCTATCTACCTGCGACTCTACTTTCAAGGAGCTATGAACCTGTACTCCAAGGTCTCTTTGTTCAGCAACACTCCCTAGGACCTTACCATTAAGTGTATAAGTCCTGCTAATATTTGCTTTCCCAAATTTCAGCACCTCGCATAGAAGAGAAGCCAAGAAGTAGAGCCTTCATAGTACCCTCAGCTAGCAATCCATGCTGCTGATATCATTGCATCGCAAACCTGCGACTCAGCTAACTGAGTTGATGTCGTATATTTGATTATCAGAAGCTTTTTGTTTCGAGATTCCCTATTGGTGATTGGTAAAATTAAAGCACATGGAATGGGTGTAATGTACTGGCACTGGTGGTGAGCTAGCAAACAGCTGGACTTAATAGGTCATTCCCCTACTGAGAGATTGTGATGAGTGGGGTAACACAAAGGTCAGTACCTAAGTCCTAGTTGTTCACAATATAAATTAAACATGGTAGACGGAGCATGATGTGGAAATATTGGAGACTACCCAGTTTGGTAGGAAAAACACGTATGGTATTTCTTAAATGGCAACAGGTTAGAAAATATATTTGTGCTACTTACACCCAAATATCTTAGCTTCACATGATACCTTAGCATCAACACTAAAAAAGGAAAGGTGTGATAATGTTGCAGAATCAACGGTGACAGATCAGTGCAATAGAAAAAGCAAACTATGAAAACTAAAAAGAGAAAACATTGTTAGGTAGAATAAAAGGAAAACCCAAAAACAGGGTTTACTAAGTATGTAAAAGAGCCAGAAAAAAAAAAACAGGGAAAGAGAGTTGAGAGGTTATATGGGCATCCATGTAAGGTAATGGCTGCAGTTCTCAGTGCATAGCTTTCATTGGTCACCATAATAGAAAAGGACAATGCAGGTAAAGACAAACTGGAAGACTGTGAAATATTAAAAGGAATTAAACAGAAAAAAAAGGTAGTATGAGCAGTTTTAGCAGTGTATAAATCTACAGGCCCAAATAAAAGTGTATTCCAGGCAGTTAGGAGGAGAGATCAGGGCCTTGGCAATAACTTCCAAAATCCCCTAAGACCACAGGTGAGATGCATTACGACAAAAGAGATGCAAAAGTTGTCTTATTGGTTAAAAAAAAAGAGATCGGACTCGGAAGTTATAGGCTAGTCAGTCTAACCTTGATGGAGGGAAAGTTATTAGAAAGATTTTTAACACACAGAATAGATCTAAATTAGAATGGTACAGGTTAACCAGGAATAGTCAGTAACGACTTGTCAAGACAAATTTGTATTTGAAAGCTGGATCAGCTTCCACCCACTTCCCGCAGCCCAAGAAAGGAGTATTCTTGAAGGTAATGCATTTTACGTGGTTTACATGGATTCTACCAAATCTTTTTCTAAAGGCCCCGCGTGACTGACTTATTCCAAAAGCTCTTACTTGACCAGAGGCAAAGTGCATATTGCATCCAAATTTTGGCTGACAGGCAGCTCACAGGTGATAGTTGAGGGATAATCCTATATCTGGAAGTCTGTTTTCAGTGGGGCTCTGCAGGACCTGGCGCTTGAGCTCTGGCTATTTATCGTATAGCAAATAGCACACAAATTCTGAACTAAAACGTAGGAAGCATGATCAGGGTGTTTCTGCATGATGCAAAAATTGACTGTGATAGCAAGGGGGACAGCCATAAACTGCAGAAGGATATCAATGGACTGGTCAGGTAGGCAGAACACTGGCAAATAGAATTCAACCCAGAAAAAAAAGAAAGGCAATGCACTGGAAGACTAGCAAAGGAAGGGAATTACACAATGAATGGTTGGACCCTGAAAAGAACTGAAGATCAGAGAGACTTTGGTGTGCATTCCCACATCACTGAAGGTAGCAGGGTATTTGGATAAAATGGTTAACAAGGCATATGAAATACTTGAATTCTATGCTTTAGCTAACAGGATTAGGAAGGATATGCTGGCATTGTATAAAATGTTAGTCAGGCCACAACCGAGTGCCAAGTACGTTTCTGGTCACCACATCCTGGGAACAATGTGATTGCACTGGAAGTGCAAAGGTGGTTTCCCAGCATGCTGCCTGGGCTGGAGGGTCTGGACTGGGCTCACTTTCCTTGGAGCAGTGAAATTAGAGAGTGAGCTTGACTGAGGTGTACAAGATTGAGATGAATAGATATAGTTCCTTCCATTAGGGAAAGGGTCAATAAACAGGCCACAGATTGAATTCAAAGGAAAAAAAAAGGTAGAAGCCCAGAGATTTGGCAAGAAAGGATTCCTCTCTCCCGAAACACACAAAACACACCCCCGCCCTTTGGCCAAGTCATCCTTGCGAACTAGGTTTCTAAATTGAACTAGTCCATTTACCTGCATTTGGACCATATGCTGCCAAACATTTCCTATCTGTGTCTGTCCAATTGTCTTTTAAATGTTGTGATTATACGTGCCCCACCACTTCCTCTGGCAGTTTGTTCAAAAATGCATCACCCTGTGTGAAAATGTTGCCTCTCAGGTCCCTTCCGCTCTCACCTTAAACCTATGACCACTAGTTTTGGACTCCCTTATCCCTGGGGAAAAAAGACCTTGGAAATTCACCTTATCTATGCCTCTCATGCTTTTATAAATCTCTACAAGGTCACCCCTTGTCCTCCAATGCTCCAGGGTTAAAAAGTTCCAGCCTCTCAGAGCTCAAACCTTCCAGTCTCTAATATCCTTCTAAGTCTTTTTTGTACCCTTTCCAGTTTGAAATTATTCCTGTAGCAGGGTGGCCAGAATTGTTCACAGCACTCCAAATATGGCCTTATCAATGGCAATACAGCTGTAACATGATGTCCTGACTCCTATACTGAACGCTCTGAACAATGATGGCAAATATACTAAATGCCTTCTTCATCACCCTGGCTACCAGTGAAGCCACTTTCAAGGAACCTACGTACCCCTAGGTTTCTCTAGGCAGCAACGCACTCCGGGGCCCTACAATCAACTATGCAAGTCCTGCCCTTGTTTTTCTTACTGAAATTCAACACGTCAGATTTCTCTGAATTAAACTCCATCTGTCACTCCTCGACTCACTGACCCAACTGATCAAGATCAGTTTGTAACCTTAGATAACCTTCTTCTCTGTCCACCAAACCAGCAATTTTGATGTCATTGACAAACTTGTTTACCATGCATCCTATATTCTCATCCAAACTGTTTACAAGTGATGAACAACAATGGACCCAGCACCAATCCTTGCAGCATGCTGGTGATCACAGGTCTCCAGTCTGTGAAACAATGCTTTACCACTACCCTTTGTCTCTTATCATCAAGCTAATTTTGTATCTAATTGGCTAGCTCTCCCTGGATCCAATGTGACCTAACAGTCTTCTGTGTGATACGTTGTTGAAGGCCTTGCTAAAGTCCATGTAGAGACAACGTCACCCACACTGCCTTCATTTATCTTCTTGGTTACTTCTTTAAAAAAACTCAATCAAGTTAGGGAAATATGATTTCTCATGTGTAAAGTCATCAATCAGAGTCATTCAGGATGGAAACAGAACCTTCGGTCCAACCTGTTCACAGCAACCATGATCCCAAACTAAACTAGCCCCCACCTGCCTGCTCCTGGCCCATACCCCTCCAAATCTTACCTTTTCATATACTTTTCGAAAAGATCGTTTAAAACATTGTAACTGTGGCCATATCCACCACTTCCTCAGAAAGTTCATTCCACATGCAAATCAAACGTAAAAATATTGCCCATCACGTGTTTTTTAAATAGCTCGCCGCAAAAAAAAAGTTGCACCCTAGTCTTGAAGTTCATCATCCTAGGGTAAAGATCACTACCATTAACTCCACCTGGACCTTTCATTAGATTATAAACTTCTATAAGATCGCCTCCTATGCCCCAGGGCAAAACGTCCCAGCCTTTTATAAATGTAGATCCTGTTGCTCAGGATCTCCTCTAACAACATACCCAGCAATGGCATCAGGCTCACCAGTCTGCAGTTCTCTTGCTTTACCTTCTAGCTTTGCTTCAATAAGGGCACAACATTAGTCATATTCAAGTTCAGAGTTGTTTACCGATATATCCTCATTTCAAAGCAAATTCATTCCATATGAAGCATTTGAGTTATTTGTTCCTCTAGCATGGCAAGATATTTCTCTTTTTTCCCCACCAAGATCATTAAGCTTTTGTTGATGTGACTGAGACACAAATCCATCCTTTGAAATGTCTTAGTTACTATTCAGAATCCAGCAGATCAAACCTGGGCAAACGGCTTGTAGGATGTCAAGTGACTGTAGCCACCAAACCCCATCCTAACTGTAGCCTGGATGCTAATTTGATAACAGGAGTTAACACCTTTCTGCAGGCCCCACAACCATCCTAAGGAGGAATCTCAGGCCAACTTGCAAACAGTTAAATGACCTACCCACTGTCAGATACCAAAATCTTTCTCCTCCCACAAACAAAGATAAGGCCACAAGAAGTAGGAGTGGAATTAAGGCCATTCAGCCCCTCGAATCCACTCCGCCATTCAATGCCACTTACCCGCATTCTCCCCATATCCCTTAATTCCTTGCGAGATAAATAATTTATCAATCTCTACCTTGGAGATATTTAACATCCCGGCCTCCACTGTGCTCCGTGGCAGTGAATTCTACAGACTTACCACTCTCTGGCTGAAATGTCTCCTCATTTCCATTCTAAATTGACCCCCTCTACTTCGAAGGCTGTGCCCATGAGTCCTAGTATCCCTGCCTGAGGAAAACAATTTCCCAGCATCCACCCTTTCTAAGCCATGATGGTCAAACCCCCCCATGTGATCCAAATATAAATTGATTAGGAAAGATTCCAACTAACACAAGAAAAATTGGTTTAGTTAAATGACTGCAATATCTTGATTTAAAGTAAATGCAAATGAAAGCTGGAATGCACCTTCGGTTTTGCTGGGTTCAAGGTCACACCAAAACTGCTACATTTATTATGCTTAAATGCTTTACAAGATTTCACATCAAATTTAAGACTTTCATTAATATTTTTAAACACTCCATTTAAATATCCTGAAGGATGCGTAATGGGTTTGGATTGAGTGTAAGTAAGCCAAATTTTACATTTTTCACAGAAAATTCACATCAATAGCCTTAGTGGTGTTGCAAATTACAGCTCAACTCAGCAAAGTACCTTCAGTGGTGTCCAACATTGAATTCATTGAGCAAAATGTACCATGTATAAGTGGATCACAGATGATCTTCAGGAGATAATGTAGCTACAAAACACTTGAAATTTAAAAGTGTTTCTTTGTAATATATAGTGAGATATTAAACAAATTTTGAGGAATCAGAATTCAAGGTGGTCAAGCAAAACATAAAAGTAATGTTAAGTCATCTTTACTTTGAGGCAAATATCTCACCTACACTCCCCTGATATGCCCATAGCACCCCCACCCCCAAACCTAGGTTAAAAATCAATTCTTACATTAGGCAAATCACCAAGTTCTTCAGGTTTAAAATCATCCATAAATTATGGAGTGTTTTTTTTTATATAAAAAAGTCTTGCAGTTGGGAGATAAAGCTGATTTGCACAGGGTGTCTGATTCAGAGCAGCCACTCCCACCCACTCCCACCACGCTGGCTTAAAGAAGTTTGGAATTGAGTGTTCGGGGGGAAAATGAGGGGGATGCTGAAAGGATTGAATGTTAAACAGACAGGTGATGGAACCTCCACAAATCTAAACTAGGAAGTGCCACCTCAGAAGCTCACCAGCACTTCAGACATTCTGGATCACTTGGAATCTCCCGAGTCACTGAGATGGCCTTGTGATATTGCTGCTAATAATCCAGAGCCCCAGGTAATGTTCTGGGAATAAATGTTCCAATCTGACCATGGCAGATAGTTGAATCTGGCCTTTAGAAAATTAAGCATGAAACCCATCTGGTTTATGGGAGGAAATGACTACTCTTATCTGGTCTAGCTGGTCAATGTATGGACTGCTTGGCATGAGTCTCCCCCAAGACTTGCCATTAGGGCAGCAAGGTGCGAGTCAGGACTTTAAGCCTCACCTTCAAACCCCCTCATTAAATCCAGTCCAAATCAACATGTTCTCTCTTACAAAAGATGAAGGACAGGAGGCTGGAAGAACACAGCAAGCCAGGCTGCATCAGGAGGTGGAGAAGTCAATGTTTTGGGTGTAGGGTGAAGAAAGGTTACATGCAAAATGCCAACTTCTCAACATACCGAGTTGCTGTGTTCTTCCAGCCTCCTGCCGGTCTACTTTGGATTCCAGCATCCGCAGTTTTTTTGTCATCTCTCACAAATGATAAATAACCATGAAAATGGGGCAGCTCAGTGCATGGCACTGCAGCCTCACAGCACCAGGGACCCAGGTTCGATTCCAGCCTTGGGTGTCTGTTCAGTTTCCTGTCCAGATTAGGTGGACTGGCCATGCTTCAAGCTACCCATCGCATCCATGGATGTGCAGGCTAGATGGATTAACTGTGGGAAAAATCTGGTATTGAATTGGGGGCGGGGTAATGATTTCTTTTTAAGGAAAGTGGTATCAATTTTGAGATTGAAAATTCCCGATTATTGCATGGCTAGTGAACTCTCGAGCAGAGAAACAGAGAAAACAGAGAAAACAGTTGCACTCTGGAGGCAGACTTCAAAACATGGTGCAAGTGAAATTGATGGGACAGTGGAATTTTTTTAAAAATCAAAACTTACCAGTGAAGATCTCAGGGTAGCTGCTGGCAGAGAGAGAAGGTCTCTTTACAGGTCCCACAAATGGAATTGCAGGGGATTCGGACTGTTGTAAAGTATCCACGGAGCCTGCCTTCTTGATAGCCCCTTCCCTGCGTGGTTTCACCTCCTCAGTCCAATCAGCGGAGCGGCTGAGTGAACCCCTGGCACTGGGCAGCCTCTGCTGCCGGCGCTGGCCGCTGCTCCGCTTCAGGTCAGCGGCTCGGCGGCGCCTCTGGAACAAGGGACTCTGCGATGGGGACGCGGAGGGCGAGTGACTTGGGGAACTCAGTTGCCTGGTGGTGGTCCTCACGAAGATGGCATTGACCGGTGGGTACGGCCTGACTGCGGCCGGTGAGGAGCCCGGGAAGGGTTTGTGTTGCCGGAATGCGTCAGTGCTCGGGGTGGGGAAGAGGATGCGGCGGGCACTATGGATGGCGTCAAGGAAGACTTCAGCATCAGATGGCAGCAGGTCGCCTCCATCCTCCTCCTGAAGCTCGCTCTGATCAGCATCTGTCAAGGCTGAAGTGGACCCATCTGTGGGGCAGGCTGGAGGATGCTCTACTCTATTGATAGAGGCAGGAGCTGCCGGTACCTTGGAAGCAGTTTCCATGGAAACCCTCCTCTGCCTCTCCGCATCTCCCCCGAGGCTCTGAACAGGGGAGAGGCCCGGGGAAGAGCCACGCCCCCTGGCGGCGGCGGCAGCATCCTCTCCACCTGGGCGCGGACTAGCAACAGCCTCTGATGGTTCCTCCAGCCCCCGCGGGGGCTGCCTCTCCGCCGGGAAGGGGCTGAGCTGCAGCCCGATGGCGTGCTGGATGTCCGACAGCAGGTCCTCGTGTTCCGCCGCCGAGTGGAAGCTGTAGCCGTCCGTGTCCGAGCTGGAGCTCAGCAGCCCCCGCTGCCCGGCGTCCCGGAGCAGGGAGCCCGCCCGCAAGCTCTCCCCGGCCCGGATGTCCAGCTGCTCGGCCTCGGTGTCGGTCAGCCCCCCTTCATCATCCGCAGAGATGCTGATGTCCGGAGTCTTTGTCGCCGAGTGGACGCTGTCCAGCTCCTCGCTCGCAAGGGCCCGCCTGGCCAGCCCCTCAGCATCAGCATCAGCATCATCCCGGGAGCCGCAGGCCTCATTTTTACCCCGCGCCGGGGCTTTTCTCTTCCTGATGGAGAAGACCGAGCGGGAGGACTCGGATTTCTTCTTCCTGCCCTCGCCCCCCTTGCCGTGCTTGGGGTGAGATTTCCTGCCCTTGGCGCTCTCCGCAGCATCCCGGGAGAGAGCATCCTCCGCCCATTCCTGGCCGTCCCCAGCTCCCGCCGCCGCCGCCTTCCTCAGCTTGCCGTCCTGGTTGCCCATGTTAGCGAATGGCCAGCAGCCCTTCGCCCTCAAGCCATGCCCGACGTCCCGCCTGCAGCCTCCAGCATCTGCTGCTGCGCCCGGGGATGCGGAGAGAACAAACGCGAGCTCGGTGTTGGAGATTCTCCCATCTGCTGTTGCAGTCTCTTTGCATAATGTGGTCCCCTCCTCTGAGACATGCTCAGTGCAGCTCGCCCCCTTGCCTGGTCTGTGAGCTAGCAGCTCGGCCGCCTTCCCCACACAAGGCAGGAAGCACTTCTCCGTGATGTTGTCTGTTAGCTTCTCAATCGTGTGAATGGCTTTCATTGTGCACTCTTTTTTTAAAAAGACAGAGGGAGAAAATCCATCACAGGCACACGAGAATGCAAATCTACCCACAGCTGAAGCTTTGAAACACTGCAATTGTTCTTCTAGAAGGAGAGAGAGTGGGGAGGGGCAAGAGAAATGTAAAAGGATTAATTACACACTGCAGAAATTAGTTTATAAATAGAAAAAGATTTAAAAAAAGTATTGCATCTATAGTTTCTGTTCCCATAGAAACAGCTTGCAGCCCAAAAGGATGTCTGGTTCCCCAGGGACATCAGAGCAGACTGCTGAGACTCCCCGAATCTCAGAGCAGCAACAAATCAATGGATCAGAAGCTTCCTTGTTATTCCAGCAAACGTGTAGTCTGTTTGGTGCTCATCATTTTGCTAACACGGATTGACACCAGTCCTAAACATTTCAAGTGTTTCATCTTCCCCGAGGCTGTTCGTTTCCAAACTAGTGCTGGATAACAAAAGACTTTCCAGCAGAAACCTACTGCAATAACAACAAATCCACTTGATCTAAAAGACGATTGCTCAAGACAAGACGCAATAGTTTTGAAACGTGAACGCACGATGCAATTTTTGAACCGAAAAAAAAAATGCATGTTTTCCACCTCTCTCAAGAAACTGCTCAAAATGTAAAAGCTTTCAGTTTAAACATCAATGACTGAGGCAAGGTGGATTGCAAAGCTTAAAAAAGCTACAGACACCGAAGCACCTGTACGGGTCTGTATCTAACAGCAGACACCGAGGGGCTGTGGGGGATGGGAAGGATAGAAAATCATGAATGAGTCCTGTAAATACGCTTGCAGTCTGGTTCCACTTTGAACAAAGGATAACTGTCAATCAAAATACTGCTAATGGTAAAATTACAATTTAGACAATGTTCGGCCTTGAAGTCAGTGCCCTTTAAAGAACAAAAAAAAAAATCAGCATTTTAAATATGCAGATGTGCAAACCTAATAAGCAGTATCGTGCTTGGACTGCTGAAATAGATCTCACAGCTTTTCGAAGCAGAAATTGAAAGTTGGAAATTACAAAATGTCTTATCCTGCACGGTGTTTCTTCACAGAATAAAATTGAACAGTCTTCTTTACATGAAAAGATTTAAAATTAACTTCCATCCAAGGTTCAAGTTTTAAACAAAAAAAAAGTGAATAAGAAGGGGGAAATATTAGAAGCTACACAGAAGGTCTAGTCAAAATTTTCACATTAGCTGAACTGGTGACCAGTGATTTTCAGAGGATACATTTCACATGTACTGCAAGGACATTAGCCTGTTCTTTTTTCTTCCAACCATGCCCTAGATTTTCTTACTTATTTAATTGCTGGAGACCAAAATATTCTCAATCTCTGAGAAGTATATTACCATTACCAGTCTTCACCTGATTTACTGTTACCATCTCTTGGACAGTTCAATAGTGGGGAACATTCTTGAAACAATGATTTAAGATAAAATAATGAATTCACATTTTGCCCTTTGACTCTTAAGAGCAGCTAGCATAGATTACTAAAGGGAAAAAGTAGCATTTAATTTTTATTCTCAAGTTTATTTTGATGAGCTAGCAGACAAGGCAGAGGAAGGTAAAATCAGAGATGTACACTACAGAAACAGACCCTTCTCTCCAACTCGTCCATACTGACTAGATATCCTAACCTAACCTGAAGAAGGGCTTATGCCCGAAACGTCGATTCTCTTGTTCCCTGGATGCTGCCTGACCTGCTGCGCTTTTCCAGCAACACATTTTCAGCTCTAACCTAATCTAGTCCCATTTGCCAACATTTGGCCTATATCGCTCGAAATCCTTCCTATTCATGTACCCATCCAGATGTCTTAAATGCTGTAATTGTACCAGCCTCTACCACTTCCTGTGGCAGCTCATTCCATAAATGCACCACCCTCTGCATGAAAAAGTTGCCCCTTAGGTCCCTTTTGTATCTTTCCCCTCTCACCTTAAACAGATGCCCTATCGGTCTGGACTCCTGCACCCCAGGGAAAAGACCATGCCTATTCATCCTATCCGTGCCCCTCATGAACTAATAAACTTCTATAAAAGGTCACTACTCAGCCTCTGATGCTCCAGGGGAAAAAAAAAGGAGACACACACAGGCACTTAAAAATAAGACATGGCAGGCAAATTCTTTTACACATAGGGTGGTTTTTGTACGTAGAATGAACTTCCTAAGGAAGTGGTGGATGGGAGGACAATTTCAAATGTTTAAAAGACAATTGGTTAGGTACATGAATAAGAAGAATTTTGAGGATATGTTTCAGGAGCGACAGACAGGACTAGTTTAGTTTGGGATTATGCTCGACATGGACTGGTCAGAAGGAAGTGTATGTCTGTGTCATACAAACCTAATAAGCTTCTCAAATCCCCTCAACCCTGGTAACATTTTTTGTAAAACTTTTCTAAACCCTTTCAAGTTTCATTTTACTATCCTGTGCAAAGGCAACCAGAATCGAACAAAATAGTCCAAAAAAATGTCCTGTACAGCCACAACACGATCTCGCACCTCCTACCCTCAATACACTATTATATTGATGTGAAGTACACTAGACTTCAAAAAAGACGTGATAACATTGGACAGACTTGAGCAAGATTAAAGCTCATGGAATTTTAAAAAAAGAATGGTTGCAACATGGCTATGAAATTAGCTTAGTTGTAAGTCACAGTAATGGAGAACTATTGTATTTTGAACTGAAGCATCCAGGGATCAATGTCAGGGTTCTTGCTGTTCTTATAAGAGCAAAATTACTGTAGATGCTGGAATCTGTATTGAGAACAAAGAAAAAAAAACTGGAGATCACAACAGGTCAGGAGGGAAAACGAGCTAATATTGAGTCTACATGACTCTTCATTAGAGCTTGCTATCCTTTATCTGTATTAAAATTACTTGTGCTTGTTTATATGGAACAAATCGCAAGAGTTGGTGGATGACAAAACTTAGAAGCATTAGGATGTACAGAGAGTTTAGAATTTAAAAATTACTGACAAGTTGGTGGAATGAACAGACGAGTGACCGACTTAAATTTAACAAAGAAACGTGGAGTGATTTTGGCAGGAGTAACAGAGGAGACAATATAAACCAAAAAAATGTCCAAGTCCAGAAGAATTTGAGTATATACTGTACGAGCATGAATTAACAAAAAAGAGAAAAGAAAAGGGACTGAGCTGGTTGATAGACTGGTTAGCATGCCGGATCCTGTGAACTGCAAGTACTAAAATAAGAAAATGATAAAACTGTATAACCCTGATTCGACCGGGAGCTAGAATACTGGTCTCAAATCTGAACAGGATCATACCAGACAAAACATGAAATGGTTTTTCACTGTTCACTGATGTTGCCAGATGAGAGTTCATCTCACATTCCCAGTATCTGTAACAGTTGCTTTTATTACTGCTCCCATTGGTGGCTGTCACACTTTAAAATGGTTGTGAAGGTATTGGAGAGAACGCAGAAAAAAATTCAGGTGAATGACTTCATGACTGAAGGTCTCTAGTTATGTAGAGAGATTGAAGGAGTTGGGATTATTCCTCTTGAAGGGAAAGAGGAGAATGAGAGGAGATTTTTTTTTTTTTTTTAAATTGAATCCCTACAGTGTGGAAACAGGGCCTTTGGCCCAACAAGTCCACACCGACCCTCCAAAAAGAGTAACCCACCCAACCCATTCCCCTATATTTACCCCTGATTAATGCACCTAATCTCTGTATCCCTGAACACTATGAACAATTTAGCATGGCCAGTTCACCTACCCTGCACATCTTTGGATTGTTGGAGAAAACCGGAGCACCCACGGGGAGAATGTGCAAACTCTACACAGATAGACAGTCACCCAAGGCTGGAATCAAACCCAGGTCTCTGGCACTGTGAGGCAGCAGTGCTCACCACTGAGCCACTGTCTTGCCCAAAAACTGATAATCCAAAATCCTAAAATGGTCTGAGTAAATGGGGAAATAATCCTCCCCTCAAATGAGATTACCAAATGACGAGTTAATGGTTTAACATTAAAATTAAAAACAATAAGTAGTAGTAATTAATCAGCCATGGTCATGGGGCCTATTTGTACTGATGATGTGGACCCCTGCTCTATTAAAAAAGATGTTGCTATTACAATTATATTAACATTTTGTTTGTACGTCTGTAAGATAGTTTTAGAAATTATCAATATCACTGAATGTCAACCCATTCACACTCAGTAGAGACTGTTCATCTGCAGTGTTGAAATGGGATTTTCTGGTTTAATCAGGACTGATTAAACAATGAGTTCTCAAGTAACAGAGAGGGTGCAGTTTTGATGCTTTGTTATCTGTATCCAAAACAAGTTTTCTAGGGTTGTTTCTGATGATGTTTGTGTAAAGGCCAAGTTCAGTTTCCTATTTGGGATAAAAACATAAATCAGCTGTTTAAAAAAAAAGCAGTAACATTGTTTAGAAGAATTTGTGTGTACCAAAGCACAATTAGGGTGTGGAAAATTGTTCAAGTGCACAATGAAAGAAATTCAACCACTACTTCAAGATAAAAGGGATCTTTACCCAAAAAGAAAGCAGTGTCACTTTTCAGCCTTTTCCCCCAAATGAATTGCTTTTGCATAGAGCCAGCATTGATTCTATTTGGTCCCATATTTCGAAGACTCAGATTTGTACAGCACAGAAACAGCCCCTTCAGTCTAACACCTCCATGCTGACAAGATATCAAAATTAACCTAGTCCCACTTGCCAGTGTTTGGCCCTACTCTCTAAACCCTTCCTATTCATTGTAGCCATCCATCACAATGTGTTTCATTGATATTCTATGTTATATTTAAATATTCATAAAGCTGGTGAACAGAATGGAGATATCCATACTGCAGCCTGCAATTTCCCTTTTGGTTCAGCTAGACAATATTCCACCAAGTATCAAGCAAAGGCATTCAGAGGGAAGATCTGAAGTGTAACTCAACAGAGTCCTCAATGCCAAGATGGAAATAGATGGTCTTCAATTTTTATTAACTTTGTGGGACATGGTATGGCAATGGCTGAGCTAGCATTTATTGTCCATCCATCATTAAATTCGATAATTAATTTCATGATTACAATGGTGGAAGAGGGAGAAGTTATGAACTACCTATAAACACATAATCCCTATAGTGTGGAAACAGGCCATTTGGCCTATCAAGTCCACAAACATCCTCCAAAAGAGCATCCCATTCAGACACAGCCCCCTATACCTTCTCTGTAACCCTGCATTTCTCATGGCTAGCTCATGTAACCTGCACTTCCCTGGACACTGTGGGCAATTTAACATAGTCAATCCACCTAACATGTATATTTTTGGATTGTGGAAGGAAACCAATGCAGACACAGGGATAATATGTAAACTCAACTCAGATATTCGACCAAGGATGGAATCAAACCCAGGTCCCTGGCGCTGTAAGACAGCAGTGCTAACCACTGATACACCATGCCACATCATTGACAATTTTTATGGGCCAAAACAAAAAAAGAAATCATGTTGGAGATTAAGTGTCCAAATCAGAAGATAGCTAGTACTTATAAGAACAAAACTAGACCCAGTTCTCTGTAATAGAAGTGGCAATGGCTTAGTGGTATTATCACTTGACCTGTTAATCCAGTGACCCAGGTAATGTTCTGGGGACCCGGGTTTAAATCCCACCATGGCAGATGGTGGAACTTAAATTCACAAAATACCTGAAATTAAGAGTCTAACAATGAACATGAATCCATTATTCATAGTTGGAAAAAACTCATCTGGTTCACTAATATCCTTTAGGGAAGGAAACTGCCTTCAGGACTACATATGACTCGAGACACACAGCAATGGGGTTGACTCTCAACTGCCTTCTGTCCATCCCTAATTGCCCAATAAATGCTGGCCCTGCCAGCAATGCCCTCATCCCATGAGCAAATAAGAAAAAAATTTTAAAAGACTACCTTAAAGCTTCTCACTGTCAAATTTGGATTTATAATGTACCCTAGGTGGTTTATTTCATTAATGGCACTGTATATAATAAGATTTTGTTTTATGCATCAACCAATGCCAAGTAGAAAATTGGGAAGAAATCTTTAATTTAAAACAGATGCACTATGTCTGTCTGTCTTTAACTGACATTGCCTTGGAATCTTGTGTTCTGACTTAAAGTTTTCATTAAGAGTTTACTTGACTACTTTTGACATATTTCAAAGCTATTATAAGCTTCTGAACCTGCTACTATCACCTTATTCCCACAAATTCAGTTCAGGTAGGGTACTTAAAATCAAAAGAACTTTGAAACAGGTACAAATCCATACCATTCACCAATGCTTGAGCTAGAGATCTAATTCCAGTCTGAATAAAATTTCACCAGTGGTCTAATTTCATTATGATAAAGATGCAGACATACAAAACACTAACATCAGCAGGGTAGTCAAGTAACATCACCATTACATTCCCAATTCTGGAAGATAGTGTAAATGTCAGCAGAACAGCTAAAGAATTTAAACTGCGTGTCAGTAAAATTAGAATTAATAAAATGAAGCTTAGATGGCAGAGTGAACATCAGTTAAACAGTAGTCACCCAAATTCTGACAGTTGTAAAACCCTCTCATTTCACTATGTCTTGTAGGGAAGGATATCTTTCCTGCTTTCCAAGACCCTTGACAGCTCTTCCAAACCCAAGATCGCTACCATCTTAAAAGGGACTGAATTCTCATGTCTGTGTTTCGAATTTATTGTTAGAGTTTTTTTGTTTAATTTCCATATTTTAAAAATTCTTTTCACTCTAATGGACTCTTAAGTAGAAATTTTACCTAGTTACCTCGGAATGCACAAGTGGCAATGTGCAAACTTTCCACTGTACTCACGTGAGTACGTGACAATAAAGCAGGCTTTTCCAAAGCAAAAAAGGGACATCAGATGCACAGGGACACCACCACCTGCAAGTACACCTCCAAGTCACACAGTTTGGGAATAGGACAGTGCCAGGGGTAAATCAATTTCTTGGGCTCTCAGCCAGTCCCACCATACACAGGTCAGGGGTTCTGAAACAGGAGCACTAGAGTCCCACAGTTTCTGTCCTGCCTCCTGCACATAATTCCAAGTCAAAATGTTTGCAAATGCCGTTGCAAATTCTAGAACTGTCTTCCTAATAGGTCTGGGATTTTCATACACCAAGGACTGCACGGTTTCAAGTTGATGG
The DNA here is from genome assembly GCF_037043375.1 of Chiloscyllium plagiosum. NCBI lineage: Eukaryota > Metazoa > Chordata > Chondrichthyes > Orectolobiformes > Hemiscylliidae > Chiloscyllium > Chiloscyllium plagiosum. Next base: position 28,434,895 of record NW_028270148.1, on the reverse strand, counting down.
CTCACCACCATCTTGAAGATCAAATTAGGGATTGGCAGCAAATATTGACCCTGAGATGGGCTTCTAAATTCAGTCACATCTCACTTACACAACCTATTTCCACCTTGAACAGTCAACTTCATTGCGAAAACTCTCATCAATGCCTTTGTTTTCTTTACACTTGCCTGGTCCAAAGCATTCCTGGATGGTCTCCAACAATATATTGTCCGCAAACCCATATTAATCCAAAATATTATTGTCTCATCACATATAGCTCACAGGAAGAGCAAGGATGAATACATCTGTATTCCTTTAACTCCAATAGCATTGGTTAAGAGCATAATTATAAAATTCTAATCTTTTCTTTTAGAATCGCTTGAGCGGCACGGTGGCTCAGTGGTTAGCACTGCTGCCTCACAGTGCCAGGGACCCGGGTTCAATTCCAGCCTTGGGCAATTGTCTGTGTGGAGTTTGCATGTTCTCCCAGTGCCTGCGTGGGTTTCCTCAGTGTGCTCCAGTTTCCTCCCACAGTCCAAAGATGTGCAGGTCAGGTGAATTGGTCATGCTAAATTGCCCGTAGAGTTAGGTGCATTATTTTGGGGGATGGGTCTGGGTGGGTTACTCTTCGAAGGGTCGGTGTGGACTAGTTGGGCCGAAGGGCCTGTTTCCACACTGTAGGGAATCTAATCTAATCATCAACTCACCCCTCCCCATTTCTCAAACTCCAAGGTCCTGAGTTAATTGATACACTTCTAATACCCATAAGATTCTGTAACCAGCAATGAGTTACATGGTCAGATAAGCTGTTTTGTTGATAGACTGAGGGATAGCTACTGGCTAGGACATTGCTGTTGGGTTTATATAGGACTTCTAATGTTTGTCTAACACATCGTTGGCTCAGGACAAGACAAGTTTCTGGTGAAACCAGATGAGAGGAAAAGGGGAAAAATGGAGTAAAGACAAAGACATAGTAGTCAAAAATTGTAAGTAACCAACAAATATCACCTTCAGACTCAAGATTAAAAATCCATAATAAAATTATTCAAAATGAAAACAGTGGCCTCCTTGGATCAGCAAAATTAAAGGCATGTTATCTTCAGTAGCTCTTCAGTGGAGGATATTTTTTTTTTTTAAATTGCAAAAATAACCAAATACCGCATGCAAAATTTTTCCCTCATATGTTTAGAATCACTGTTTTGGCAGATACTTCAATGCACAAGCAGTTGTAGTTGCTATGGCTTTCTTTTCACATCCCTTCTTCTTTGTGGGCAGCACGGTGGCACAGTGGTTAGCACTGCTGCCTCGCAGCACCAGAGACCCGGGTTCAATTCCCGCCTCAGGCGACTGACTGTGTGGAGTTTGCACATTCTCCCAGTGTCTGCGTGGGTTTCCTCCGGGTGCTCCGGTTTCCTCCCACAGTCACAAAGATGTGCAGGTTAGGTGAATTGGCCATGTTAAATTGTCCGTAGTGTTAGGTAAGGGGTAAATGTAGGGGTATGGGTGGTTTGCGCTTCGGCGGGTCGGTGTGGACTTGTTGGGCCGAAGGGCCTGTTTCCACACTGTAAAGTAATCTAATCTAATCTAATCTTGTGCGATGAATGTCCTCTCACCTTTCTCCACAAGACCTTCTGGAGCTAAATCTTCGATGTCATCAGCCAGTTTTCCATACCACCTTCCACCATCTTAAAAATTAACAGTTTAGTCCTACCACCTCACATCTTCTCCCTCAGAGGGAGACCTTTCTTTCCAAAGCACACTTGCTTTTTTCTTTCCTCTGCAGTCACCCTTCTAATGGCAGAAGCTGCAGCCACAGTTTGGACATTTATTTCTTAAACCCAGGCCTGTTATCATGGGCCCATGACAAAATCACCAATAAGTCAATCATTCTCTCTGTCTGAGCTTATGGTCACATGACTTCATCTGTTTGGAGGCTGACTTTGGTTTAATAACATTTGTGAATCAGCTGGGAACATTTCATTATCTTTAAAGAAAATAGTACCATACAAATTGAACTTGTCTGTTTTGCGTGGATATAGTTGTCAGGTTGTTTCATTGTCAAGGCATCATGATAAAAAATAATCCTGTTCTCACTTAACATTAACACAGTGTTCATAATAGTAATGCCAGGAAAATAGGAACTTTTAGATCTGGGAAAGGAAATAAATGGGTCCTCATATTTTCACAGCAAATTTCTGATCAACAGCCTCTTAAAAATTACACATCTTACACTAATTCCCTGGGCAATTCATTGCAAATATTTATCCTTCTCTGAAATGGTTAGCAAACTGATCTGTCCAATCCCCCTTCCCTCAGGTTCAAAAAACCACCAAAAAAAACCACTAAAAGCCTTACCTGAAATGTGCATAGCACTCAAAAGTAAACAAAGTGATAATACACATTGAAATAAATAAATATGATCTGACAGTCATTACAGGGACATGGCTGCAGAATGTTCAAGATTCAATCCCTGTCATTGAAGGGTGTAAGGCACACAAATGAATAGGAAGTACAAAAAAGTTGGAGGGGTTGCACTGTTAATCAAAGATGGCATTTGTGTCATAGTTAGAAATGAATTTTGTTCAGCAAGTCAGATGTAGAAGAGGAATAGTGAAAGGTGACCTAAATTTTTCAATAGTAAGTAACATCTCGAAGATTGTTCTAAAGGAACTATAAAAATTATTGGTGAATTTAAATATTTGTGAACTGAACAAAATCAGTTGGCAGCATAAGATGGGATGAGGAATTCACTAAATGCTTGAGAAAGCAACGTAGAATAGCACATTCTGGGACCAAACAGCAAGGTTATTTACAGAAGACAAGGTATTGTGTAAATGAGACAGGATTAATTACCTCAGTAGAGCTTAAAAAAAAGACACTTCTGAACAGTGAAAATATGATTCAATCCTATATCCAGTTTAAAAGAACAAAAGAGTGGGTTTAAGACTAGTACTTTAAAATGAAAGGAAAATGTAACTATTTGGTCATGAAAGCCAAACATGGCTAATTAAAAGGAATTTGGGAAAGCATAAAAGTTTCAGGAAAACAATCTGAGCAATAAGTAGCAGGTCTAGATGATTGCTCAGAATATTAAAAATGGCAGAGTGACGCTAAAAGCTGAATCAAGAGAAAGAAATTAGAGTGGAAGACAAATCTACCCAGGAATGTAAAAGTGCTTCTACAGGTATTTTTAAAAAGTACCATCAAACAGGAAAGTAGTAAATATAGCTATTCTATTCAAGGATAGGGAGAGTGGGGCAGAAGACAGGAAACTATAGTCCAGTTAGCTTGACCTTTTTTGGCTAAGATGTCAGAATGAAGTATTAAAAAAGGACATTATATTTGGGCACTTTGAAAATGTCGAGTTATGAGGAAATGTTAGCATAGTTTTGTGAAAGGGAAATATTTAATTAGCTTTCTTCTCATTCAACATGTAGTGTAGAAAAAGCAGAATGTATACATTCACTGTACTCAGATTTTCAAAAGGCATTGGACGAGGTGCCAAAAGAAAAAAGTGATTGTAAAGACAGAGCTTATGGTGGGGTGGGGGGTGGGGTGGGTGGGTGATTAGCATGAGTACAAAGTCAAGAAGAATTGAATAAGGGAAGGAAGATGATGTTATGTTTCAGTTAGAAGAGAGAGTTGATAAGATCACATCTTGAATACTGTGCACAGCTTTGGTTTCCTTATTTAAGCAAAGGATGCACAAAAAAAAAATGTTGGAGGCAGTTCAGTAATGATTTGCTAGATTGACACCTAGCAAGATAAGCAGGTTGTCTTCCAAGATAAAGTTTAGGCAGACTGGACTCATTTCCAATGGAATTTAGAAAAGTGTGAGTTGATAGCAGAACAAAAAGACCCTGAATGGGTCTTGACACAGTGAACACAGAGAAGCAATTTCATCTTCTTGGCTAGTCTACAACACAAAACCTGGTTTCCTGGCTAACACCTCCAGCTCCGGCTTGCAGCAGTGCTCCAGCAAAGCTCAGTGCAAGCTGGAAGAACAGCATGTCATTTTCCACTTGGAAATTCTGCAGCCTTCTGGACTCAATATGGAGTCAAAGATTTTAGGGCTTGAAGCATTATGTCCTTATCCAAAAATCTGACACATCAGGCCTTGTTCCCGATATTGGGCTTATACCGGAATAGTTAATTCTCCTGCTCCTCAGTTGCTGGCTGACCAATTGTGCTTTTCCAGTACCACACTTTGACTCTGATCTCCAACATCTGTGGTCCTTACTTTCTCCTTGTTGTTATCACATGGTTTGCCATTTTACACACAGACACCCCAATGTTAGCCACCAGTAGTCTTCAACAAGACTTACAGAACTCCTACAGTGTGGAAGCAGGCCATTTGGCCCATTAAGTCCACACCAACCCTCCAGATAGCAACATACCCACAGCAACCCCACTACCCTATCCCGGTCGCCCTGCACTTCTGATGGCTAATCCACCTAGCTTGCACATTCTAGGACTGTGCGCGCAATTTAGCATGGCCAATCTACTTAACCTGCACATCTTTGGACTGTGGGAGGAAACTGGAGCACTTGGAGGAAACAAGGCAGACACCGGGAGAATGAGTAAACTTCCCACAGATGACAGTCGCTCAAGAGTGGTTTCAAGTCTGGGTCCCTGATGCTGCAAGGCAGCAGTGCTAACCACAGTGAGCCACTGTGCTGTCCTAGCAGCTATTCATTCACCTAGGCTGACCCCCATTATCCATTCCTTGGTCTTATTCTTCTCTCCTGGGGAGACTTTCTTCTGCATAAGGAAAAGATGCCCCTAGCTACTATCAGTTGAGGAAAGGTCACTGGACCTCCACAGATGCTGTGAGACCTGCTGAGTTTTTCCCCATCAATTTCTGTTTTTATTTCTACAAGGAACATAGTTTTTCCATTAGATGTCATTTTTGAGGCGGAGATGAAGGGATTCTTTTTTTCTCTCAAATGGATTTACACAAGTCTGCTTCAGAAGGCACTGGATTTTAAAAAAAATGTTCATGGATAACAGTTGTCACTGTCCAATCCAGCATTTATTGCTCATCTTTAATTGCAGTTCAGATTTAAATTACATTGCTAAGATTCTGAAGTCACGCAGAGGCTGACCAGGCAAGGCTGGCAGTTTCCTTCTCTTTAAAAGAAGGAAAGGAAAGGGACATTAGTGAACCAGATAGGTTTTTTCCAACAAACATCATTGGTTGCACAGAGTCATTCGACTTAATTCCAGATTTTCTTTTCAAAACTGAATTCAAACTCTACTATCTGCCCTAGCAGGATTCAAATCCAGGTCCCCAATACATTATCCGAATTTCTGAATTAATTGTGGGAGTAAATTATTGCAGATGCTGTATGAAAACAAAAAAAAAAAGTGCTGGGGAACACCATGCAGCATGCATGGAGAGAAAGCAAGCTAACATTTTCAGTGTATTTGACCCTTCAGAGTCTGAAGAGTTACCTAGACTTGAAATGTCAGCTTGCTTTCTCTCAGTGGATGGTGCCTGACCCATTGTGTTCTCCAGCACTTGTATTTCCAGTCTGAGTTAATTGTTCAGTTGATCAATACCACTAAGCCATCACCTCTCCATTAAAATATTTCAAAGGCAGAGGTAGAAATATGTTTCTCAGGTAGAGAAATCAAAAAAGGTTAAAATTGGGGCTTTTAAGAACTGAAGTCAAAAACACATCAAATCATTAGTACAGCAGGCTTGACAAACTGAATAGCTTACTTCTGCAACAATTTTTATGTTCTTATTCCTTTCTTTGTTCTCACTATGACTGCTACTTTCTCAAAGATGCACTGGTTAGGTTTAAGAATCTCGAATGCATTAGCAATATCTTTGCTGTTGGCAAAAATCTAAGATTAGTCCTTTTAGGACTGCTAATTTATGCAGCACCCACACTCCTTCACAATGACTGCACTACAAAATACAAAGATGATTCATCTGTTTGTGAAATATTTACAATACTGACTCCCATTCACAATAGATATTCAAATGATTGCCAAAAGTGATATGATACAAGAAAGATCGATTTAATCTTGGCATATGGTGGCAAATAAAAGGGGAACCTATGTACAGTTAACATTATTCACACTTCTTAAAAACAAACAATTCATTTGAAATTCTCTCTAAAACCAAGAGTATTCTTGAACCACCTTCCTTACGAAAGTTACATTTCAGATGTCAGAAAAATGAATTGCTTGCAGGACAAAGATAACATTGGTCATTAGAATCTTGTGTCTTAAGAGATCTTAGTTTGCTCTTACAGTGTTTGGACAAAATAGTCAACTGTGAAATTCCTAAATCTAAAAACTGATGCGATAAAGCAGCATAGAATTCTAAATCTGTCAGTGGTAAGGGTGCCAATTCTCTAGGACTAGCTAAGATTCTCGAGGAGGTGCGGATAAAATTCCTTGTAACATGGCTGACACCAATAATTCTTAAACTTTGAGAATTTGAAGAAAATGCCCATTTTCCCATTGATTATAAAAATATTGCAGATTTGCAAAAGCCAGCTGAATAGTTGGTGTGGACATGAGATGAAACCTCCAGGCTAAAATATCCAAAGTTGACAAAGCATTGGAATTGATGGATGCCTGTGACATTTACTCAATATCAAGAAAATTGTTTACACTACACCAAATCTCCAGAAGTGAGAAAGCCAGGGAGGGACAACAGCTTAAAAGGCTCGCACTCTAAACATCATGATGGAGGTGAGCATAGATCAGAATGAAAAAGGAAATGCAAATTTGAAAAACAGCATGTTAAGTAAAAATGCCTCAAACAAAAACAAACAAAACAGTTGACTATTTTGTCCAAACACTGTAAGAGCAAACTAAGATTAGGTTAATAGCTTTTTTCAACTAACTACATCATGTTAAAATAAATGAACTGTTGGAGGAAGATCAATGACAAACTAATAGTTAAAGATTTGTTCAATTTGTTGAAGTGTGTTAACAAATTATAGAAATCTGCAGTTTTATATATTCCAGTATCCAAACTCTAAATATTTAAACTATTTTATGTTTAAGACACAATGAGACTCAGCTTAAAATATTTGCCACATAGTTCTACATGACAATGCCTCTAATGAGTAGAATTAGGGGAAACAACCTACAAATCAAGGGGGGAAATAAACTTAAACTTGCAGAGGAAGTATTCAATGGGAGAGTGGTCAATCCACAAAGAGAGTCTCTTTTAGCAATGATGGAAGCAGAGAGGATTGTTTAATTTAAATGTAAATGGGAATATTCTGAATTAAATATGTGGGATACAATATATAAAATGAGTTGATGCATGACAACACATGGTCACTATAGCATGCTTGCGAGGAACAACTAATTTTGGACCCATTATTCCAAAATATTTTCATTACCCGTTTGTGTGTCTGGATCTGCAGCAGACTAATTCATAGAGACTAATTGCAATTGTTAGTCATTGAGACACTACCAGATGTTTGAAGACAAACTGGATGGGTCTATCATTTTTCCATTCAGTATTTCACACATTTAGGAGATGATGACGACAACACTGATTATGGATAGTAGTGGACAACAATCACATAAATTCAGGAATGTTCTCTTCAGTTAAGAAAAACTGTTCAACATGTACGTACATCATGCAAAAATGACAAAAGCCGACATTATTGTAAATAATAGCTGGTGCCAAGATCTTGGCTTCAAGATCATAATTTTGCTATTAAAAAGTAGATTAACCCCTGGAAGTGTTGCTTTGATCCAGGTTTCTCTCAACATTACAAGCTAAAAACAAAAGAATTTGATTCCGAAATGAAGCAGAGACAAGTTGATTTTGTAATCAAAAGTGGAACACTAACACAAAGTAGCACCTTGTGCAAAAATGATTGGAGTTCTTAGTTAGTTGGTTAACACTTCTTCAAAATGTGCAACTCATACTCACAAACCAGAAGATCATTGATTCTGAGCCTGATCTGTGCAATGTTAATTAACTAATACCAGTCAAACACAGTTTTATACCTTTAGAAAACAGAAAAAAAAACTTATCAGAAAAGATACACTTGGGAGAGAACATCTGGTATACAGTCACAATGCTGATTGAATATGTAACTTGCTAACAAGACTTAAGTTTTAGAATATCAAATTAACCACGTGCATAACTTCAAGTTGTTAATTGGTGCAGATTTGTTCCAATTTAAACATGTGGATAGTAAGATCCATCAGGACAATGTGAGTTGGAGGGGTTGGGTTAGGAGAAAGTACAAAGAAACCGATAGGGGTACCATGTCTCATTTATGGTGTTAAATCATATTAGCTACAAAACAAAAAGAAAATATCAAAGCAATGTTAGCTGCAAGATCACAGTAACAATCTAGAATGTCTGATTTCCTCCAATGTTGCTTTGGAATACTAGACAGGAAACTATTAAGATTGAAGAATATTCAAATACAGAATAGGATGGCCATTACAACAACTAAATTCCTCCAAACTCTCTACTGTAGGTGAAAGAAATTCTCCATCCCTCAGGCCTTAATGGTTTATCAGGTAACCCTGAACTGTGGTCCAGGCTTCTGGACTCCCTCTCCATTGGAAACATTCTTTCTGCATCTACAAGATGTTATAGATTTCTATGGAGATTCCTCCTTCATTCTTCTGAACTGATTTCAACCTTTCCCTGTGCACCAATCCTACCATCCCAGGAATTAGCCTAGTAAGACCTTGCAGCACACTGTAGTTCAATACCTTATATTTAAATTATTAAATAAAAGGAATAGGTTACTAGATTCTGCTTTTAATCTCAAACGAGGTGGGTGTTTGTCAATGCTTTCTTCTGATGACACAACCCTAAAAACATCATCAGTGAACGTATTTAGCAGTATAAGTTGTTAGTTTTGAACTGATTTGGGATAATTGGGTTGGAGTGCTTGATTAAATTATGACAAAACAATTTGATGCATACCTAAATCAATTCAGTTTTCAATGTTGATCATCATTCACACATCACAAAAGATCCTTCATGCATCATTATTTTTAAAAATGTATTTATCTCAGCAAGTACAAAAAAGGAATTTCTGGGAGATTAAACCAATCTGTCATGAGGGGGGAAAAAAAAAGTTATTTTGTGTTGCCTGGAACAGGTAACTATAAAAAACATTCAATTCTCAGATGTCCTGCCTGATAGTCATTTCTTAAATCAAGAGGAGAAATAAAAGGTTTTCATTACACTGTTGAATACAAATTGGCTCTCTTTCTCAAATTGAACAGTTATTGCACTTCAGGAAGTAGATCATTGGCAGTAGAGTGCTTTGAAAAAAGAGCCTTCATTACATTAGTCCTATTAGATTGGGCCTAAGGCTAATGATCAATCATCTTTGGCTGCTTAAAATGACCTTCTCTGCAAAAGTGGGGATGCTCGCCAATTATTGCACAATGTTCAGCATCATTTCAGACTCCTCAGATACTGAAGCAGATCATGTCCCAATGCAGCAATACTGGGACAACACCCAAGCTTGTCATGCCACACAAATGCCAGGCTATGACCATATCCAGAAAAACATCGAACAGCTGCCTCTTAATACTCAAATGTCATTATCATCATTGACCAGAAATTCAACTAGACTAGCCATACATGTGCTGTAGCCTCAAGAGCAGATCAGAGTCTAGGAATACATTAGTGAGTAACTTACCTGTTGACTATCATTTCCAAGATATAAAATCAAGAGAAAGTGTGATGGAATACTCTCCACTTGCATAGTGGAGTGCAAATCCAGCAACCCTCAAGAAGCTGGATTCTATCCAGATCAAAACAAGGCCAATTGGTGCATACTATGTGCACAAACATCTGCTCCCTCCACTACCAATGCACAGCAGCAGCGAGTACCATCTACAAGATGTACTGAAGAAAGTCACAATGCTCCTTAGAGAGCACTGTCCAAACCCACAATCAATCATGGGAACACTACCTCCTACACGTTCTCCTCCAAGGCACTCATCATCCTGACTTGGCAATAATGGTTCCTTCATTGTTTCTGGACCAAAATCCTGGAATTCCCTCCCTAAAGGCATTGTAGGGGTACAAACAGTGCACAAACTACAGCAGTTCAAGGAGGCAGCTCACCGCTCCCTTTTAAAGGGTGGCTAGGGACAGGAGATAAATGCTGGCTCAAGTGAGTTAATCAATACATAGAAGGAAGTCATTCTGACAGGTGGTCAAAATGCCAACATGTGGTTGGATAGATAATTTCATTGAGGGCAATACAATTGGGAAACAAAAAAAAAGTGGCAAATTCCACATCATTATCCCTTTCTTATAAAGGAAGTCTTCCTCACAAATCGGCAACACCCCTCCCGGCTTCCCTTACCCAAAGAACACAAGTAATTATAGGGGTGACCTTTCTGATAAAGTGAATTAACCTCAAGCTTGCACATCTTCAAATCTTGTTTTCCCCAACGAGAACAATCCCAGTTTCACCAAACTACTCTGGTCACTAAAATCCCCTCATCTCTAACATCCTTGTATTTGTTCCTGTGAATAGGTTTGATGTCAAAGCAGAGAATGAAATGCATAGCAATTGTCATAGAGGGAAACTTTAAACAAATCCTTTAAGTGATAGATGAATGCATTTGACACCAATTCACTCATGATTAGAAAATTAGAGCTATTTGAGACCAATCCTCCGGTGAAGATGCCAGATTTAAAATGAGAACAGGTCTTAGGCATTTTAAGACCTGTTAGATGGGTCGGTATTTGTCCAATGTGTGCAGGAGGGTTTCCTGACACAATATGTAGATAGGCCAACAAGAGGTGAGGCCATACTGGATTTGGTTCTGGGTAACGAACCAGGCCAGGTGTTAGAATTAGAGGTAGGTGAGCACTTTGGGGACAGTGACCACAATTCGGTGACTTTTACTCCAGTGATGGAGAGGGATAAGTGTGCACTGCAGAGCAAGAGTTATAGCTGGAGGCAGGGAAATTATGATGCGGTGAGGCATGACTTAGGATGCGTGGCTTGGAAAAGTAGGCTTCAAGGCAAGGGCGTAATTGATATGTGGAGCTTGTTCAAGGAGCAACTATTGAGTGTCCTTGATAAGTATGTACCTGTCAGGCAGGGAGGAAAGGGTCGTGTGAGGGTGTTGTGGTTTAATAAGGAATTGGAATCCCTTGTTAAATGGAAGAGGGCGGCCTATGTAAAGATGAGGCGTGAAGGTTCAATTGGGGCGATTGAGAGTTATAAGGTAGCCAGGAAGGACCTGAAGAGAGAGCTAAGAGCAGCAAGGAGGGGACATGAAAGGTCCTTAGTTGGTAGGATTAGGGAAAACCCTAAGGCTTTCTATAGGTATGTCAGGAATAAAAGAATGACTAGGGTAGGAATAGGTCCAGTCAAGGATAGTAGTGGGAAGTTGCGTGTGGAGGCTGAAGAGATCGGGGAGACACTGAATGAATACTTTTCGTCAGTATTCACTCAGGAACAGGACATTGTTGCCGATGTGAATACTGAGTCACAATTAAGTAGAATGAATGGCTTTGAGGTATGTAGGGAAGAGGTGTTGGAAATTCTGGAAAGGGTGAAAATAGAAAAGTCCCCTGGGCCTGATGGCATTTATCTAGGATTCTCTGGGAAGCAAGGGAGGAGATTGCAGAGCCATTGGCCTTGATTTTTATGTCCTCGTTGTCTACAGGAGTAATGCCAGAAGACTGGAGGCTAGCAAATGTGGTTCCTTGTTCAAGAAGGGGAGTAGGGATAACCTTAGTAACTATAGGCCGGTGAGTCTCACTTCTGTTGTGGGCAAAGTCTTAGAGAGAATTGTAAGGGATAGGATTTATGAACATCTGGATAGGAATAATGTGATCAAGGATAGTCAGCATGGTTTTGTGAAGGGCAGGTCATGCCTCACAAACCTTATTGAATTCTTTGAGAAGGTGACTAAGGAGGTGGACGAGGGGAAAGCAATAGATGTGGTGTATATGGATTTTAGTAAGGCGTTTGATAAGGTTCCCCATGGTAGGCTACTTCAAAAAATATGGAGGTATGGCATTGAGGGCGAGTTGGAGGTTTGGATTAGGAATTGGCTGGCTGGAAGAAGACAGAGGGTAGTAGTTGATGGTAAAGGTTCATCTTGGAGTGCCGTTACTAGCGGTGTTCCATTACTAGCGGTGTTCCACAAGGATCTGTTTTGGGACCATTGCTGTTTGTCATTTTTATAAATGACCTGGAGGAGGGGCTAGAAGGTTGGGTGAGCAAGTTTGCGGATGATACGAAAGTCGGAGGAGTTGTTGACAGTGAGGAAGGATGTGGCAGGTTACAGCGGGATATAGATAAGCTGCAGAACTGGGCAGAAAGGTGGCAAATGGAGTTCAATGTAGCTAAGTGTGAGGTGATTTACTTTGGTAAGTGTAACAAAAAGATGGGGTACTGGGCTAATGGTCGGACACTTGGTAGTGTGGATGAGCAGAGGGATCTTGGTGTCCATGTACACAGATCTTTGAAAGTTGCCATCCAGGTAAATAGTGCGGTGAAGAAGGCATATGGCGTACTGGCTTTTATTGGAAGAGGAATTGAGTTCTAGAGTCCTGAGATCATGTTGCAGTTGTATAAGACTCTGGTGCGTCCGCATCTGAAGTATTGTGTTCAGTTTTGGTTGCCATACTATAGGAAGGATGTGGAGGCACTGGAACGGGTGCAGAGGTGGTTTACCAGGATGTTGCCTGGTATGGTAGGAAGATCGTATGAGGAAAGGCTGAGGCACTTGGGGTTGCTTTCATTGGAGAAAAGAAGGTTTAGGGGTGACTTGATAGAGGTGTACAAGATGATTAGGGGTTTAGATAGGGTTGACCGTGAGAACCTTTTTCCACGTATGGAGTCAGCTATTACGAGGGGGCATAGCTTTAAATTAAGGGGGGGTAGGTATAGGACAGATGTTAGGGGTAGGTTCTTTACTCAGCGAGTCGTGAGTTCATGGAATGCCCTGCCAGTAGCAGTGGTGGACACTCCCTCTTTATGGGCATTTAAGTGGGCATTGGATAGGCATATGGAGGATAGTGGGGGCTAGTGTAGGTTAGGTGGGCTTGGATCGGCGCAACATCGAGGGCCAAAGGGCCTGTAGTGCGCTGTATTCTTCTATGTTCTAAGACGCTACTTATGCTGCAGTAAGTTTGATTCGTCTCATGAATCACTGAACATACAGTTATAAAAAAAAGCATCATTAAATGTTCAAAATATCTCATGTCAAGAGTCAGAAATCCTGAGAGTGAGAGAGAAAGCACATGTGGTGCCCATCCAGCAGGCTGCTTGGTCCTGGATGATGTTAAGCTCGAATGTTATTGGTGCTGCACTCATCCAGGTAAATGGGGAAAATTCCCTCACACCTGATTTTTCTTAGCGATGGTGGACGGGCTTTGGGAGTTGAAAGGAGAGATATTTGCTGCAGGATTTCTAGTGTCTGACATGATTTTGCAGCTCCTGTACTTATATGGCAAGTCCCGTTCAGTTCAAAGTCAATGGTAACCCCCCCAGGATGGTGATTTTGGGGGAATTCACTGCTGGTGATGTCATTGGATGCCAAAGGGCAGCAGTTAGATTCTCTCTTGCTGGAGATGGTCATTGTTGTGCACTTATGGTGCAAAAATGACTTGCCATTTTCTTTTATTCATTCGTGGGATATGGATGTCACTGACTGTGCCAGCATTCATTGCTTGTCCTTGGTTGCCCTTAAGAACAATATCCAGGTTGGGTTGAAAAGCTGCATGTCATTGTCCAGGTCTTGCTACATTTGGGTATGAACTGCTTCAGTCTCTGAAGTGTTGTGAATAGTACTGCATACTGTGCAGCAAATGTCCCACCCTCTCCGCACTCATCTGGTCTTATGACAGCTTCCAATCACTTTACTGATTGGATGATTTGACCTGCTGTGTCTAGTACATACCTGGACAATGTTTTCACTTAGTTGGATAGATGCTGGTGTTGTATCTGTAGCTTACTGGAACAGCATTGTTAGAGATACAAGATCACTTTTTGAATTCAAATGCAACAGTATCTTCCTCAGAAAATGTAAGTTTCATACAAAGATGTCGTATGTATAAGTTATTTTGACGTCTGTTCATCAACTTCACCAACACATTCCACCCTGACCTTAAATTCACTAGGACCATCTCTGATGCTTGTCTCCCCTTCCTGGACCTCTCCATCTCCATCAACAGTGACCAACTTAACACTGACATTTTCTACAAACCCACCTACTCCCACAGCTACCTGGATTACATTTCTCCACCCCCTGAGGTTCCCAACCTCATTCCTGATGAAGGAACTTTGCCCGAAATATTGATTTTCCTGCTCCTTGGATGCTGCCTGACCTGCTGTGCTTTTCCAGCACCACACACTTGACTCTAAATCTCCAACATCTACTGTACTCACTTTCACTTGTAAACTAGTTGAGGGGTGCCCATTGCCTTCCTGGCATTTTTACCAGAGCAGCGGGGGCAGAGGGCAACCCTTGTAACCAGAGAGCAATTAAGACATTTAGGTGACATTAACGAAGCTCATCTTCCTGCCACAGACATCACATCAAAAACAGGCAGGCACTCCGCCATGGGGAGAGATGGTTCAGTGAACTCTTAGGACATCCCTGCAGATTCATGGCTGGGGTGATGTTGTATTTGGGTACTGCGGCTCAGGACAGAATGAAAACTTAGCTCTTACCCACACACATTTCACACTGTCATTAGGACCTACCTGAATGGCCTAGACACCTCCAGATGACATACACAGTTGAGGAAAGTGGTACTCTTCCATGCCATCATCCTCCCCAGCTTTCCAGCCAAATGCTGGGACACATGCAGCTACAGTAATGTTTGGCCCCATGTATGGTATTAGAAAAGACTTTGTTTTTGCAGAGACTTCAAGACAAAGGAGTCAGTCAGAAAATGTTGTCAAATTGTTGCATGATTGCATCAACGTACAGGACAAATTGGAGTCTGTACTGATGGGAGCAGTAGGAACAAATAAGACTTATTTTATTCAGGAACTTGTGGATAAACAAAAACAAAGCTGTGACTCTTCACCACGGACACTTGGCTCTTGCTGAAAAAGACATCAGACCAGCTCATTATTGATTCTTATTATTTTTACTAACAGTCTCCAAGTATCCTGCTACATTTTGAGAGCAAGCAGATACAGAGCCCATTTCAACAATGAGAGGTCATTGACCCAAAGTGTGAACATTTTCCTCCTAGATGCTGTTTCACTGTGAATAATTCCAGCATTTTTTTTTATTTCAGTTTTCAGCAGCTGCAACATTTTGCTTTCGTACTTGAATTCAAAATCAAGTCAAGAAAGGCTCAGCCGCTACAAAAGTTACATTTCTCAAGTTGATCACTGCTACTGGCCAAAGTCAGAATAACCCTGGAACTGATAGATATCCACAAAATTGAGAGAGGTATAGGGGAAGTGTCTCTGACTACCCACCTTCCCAAGGTGGAAAGGTCAACAGGAGGGTGCAGATTTAAAAAGTGAGAAGGGTAAAATTTGAAAAAGGGAGAAGTGAGGGGAAAAGTTTTCACACAGAAGGGTGGTGAGTGCCTGGAATACACGGCCAATGAAAGAGATGGAAGCAAGTACCTTAGCAACATTTAAGGTGTATCTTAATGGGCACATGCATGGGAGGCAAACAAAGGATTAGAAACTTTACATGGGCAATAAGTACAAGGTCTAAATTAGGATTAGAATCAGGGAAGGCTTGATGGGCCATTGGGTCTTTTGTGTGCTGCATTGAATTTTTTGTACTGTGCAAGTTATATAATGGCTACAGCCATCACTCTAAAACAACCTTATGGTCATTTTTTTTTTACTGTAATGCATTTGGATTTTATAATGTTTTGCTCATCTCAGTAAACTATGTTATATATTGTTTAAGAGCAAAGATGATGGACAGTAGAGGCACCTAACTCTGGATAATATCTAAAAAGGAAGTAACTTGCTTGACTATCCAGGTCCAAACAAGCTCCATCTGGAGATAAAAGCAGCCAGAGAGTTTAGCAGTTTTCTCACACCAAGGCACACTTAGCAAACTCTTACCTATTGCTTATGAATACTGACTAGGGTGATAATGATTTACAACCCAAATGACAGACCTGTTAGCTACCGTCAGGTAAACCACATTTTACTTTTGGAGGTGAATGTATCACAGCATGAAGAGGGAACTAAAATTACAGCTCTCCGTGAACCAAGTAAACCAGCACAAGGGTTTGACATTAGCTATAATGTCAATTTTATTTCTAAAAAAAAAGGAAGATTGTTCAATTTACACAAAAATTACTCAGTGAATCGTATACACTTCAAATGTTTCATTTTAACCCAAGTTGTGTACTCATTTTAAAATGTTAACATTTAAACGTCTTATTACTTTTATTGTCATGAACAAATGGTATAGGAAAGGGCCCAGAACATGAGGCTGCATTAACCAATTGGCATCACCATGCTCATTTCAGACTACATCTTTTTAAAAGAAACTTGCAAGCTGAAAGAACTTTAATAAATATAATGGTGCAGCTATCTTCAAACTCAAACAATCAGGGCTGACATCAAACATACACTACTTCATGCGATTAAACAAATTCATCCCAACATACCAGAGTAATATTCAAGCCATAGAAATAGCTGATATGACACCTAGTGTTCATTATTTACATTACAACCATTTTACTGGAGAAATGCCCCCACAATTGAAAGCATTCCCAAATATTACAACAAGTGACTAAGCCTATTCTTCAAAATCAAACTGAAAATGTAAACACTAAAAAGTGAGGTAGCACTTTTCCAAGTGGTTTATTTCTTGAGCTAACCTTCCCTCTCTTCTACATTCCCACCAAAGAATATACAGTTTTACAAATCAGAGATTCAAATAATGCCAGCAAATAGAAACTGGTGATAAAAGACAAAAACATTCTGAAACACCCTCAGGATCGTAAGCAAGCTATACACTTCAAATGTTTAGAACTTAAGCGGTTAGTAAATCTTAAAATCGTCCTGATATTCCAGGAAAAATATTGTCATGAGCCCATATAGAAACATGCTGAAAATATTGGAACCCATTCTCGTTCATAGAAGTTATCCAGGAAAAGCTAAGAAGCATTCATAGTCACCAAAACTTTTCAAATGATTTACCCTCAAATTCTTGAGTTTAAATATCAATTGTTCATATTTTATTCTTTAATGAATCCTCTAATCTGTATTAATTATACAGGCAATTCTTTTACATAGCGACTTATTTTAGGGCAGAAGAATCTCTCTCTAGTATATAGAGATTTTCCAATATATTGCAGATGCTGAGAAACAAGCTTCACAGCAATAAGCCCTACTCATAAGACAACCCTTTCCAATATTGCATTCTAAAAATTTCAACTCAACTTCAAGGCAGTTCAGAATGAGTAAAATTACAAACAGAAGGAAGCAATAGTCCAAGCTGTCATCACATGTAATTAAAGTTACAGTGGGAACAAAAAAAATGTAATTCTCTTATGTAAGAAGCTGTAGTACATGGGAAATGCTGGGAGATAAAATGACTTAAGGTGGAGGGGAGGGAAAAAAAGCAAGGTGATGACAAATTCAGACCGTGCCAAACCTGAGTTGAAAAAAAAAGTTCAAAGCCCCAAATTTTAGTTAGTATAGAAGGACACAAGCTGAAGTTTAATGAGAAACACAGAATCTCTTCTGGTTTGAGACTACATGCTGCATTGTTGACCTGCTGACTCATTCAATAAAGAATAATCCCCTTCATTGTTCACTACACCGACTGAATTTTTGTTGTGACAATTCTGAACACCCCACAATACCTGCCTCAATCCACCATCTCACTCCATCATACTAAAGTGCATACTAAAGAAACGTATAGTATTTCATCACCAGTAAAACAAAGGCTCTTCAACTCCTGCTTTGCTTGCACTGACAGTTCATCCCTCTAAACGTTATAGGTTCTGCTGAATCTTGTGCCCTCCACGAGAGCTGCATTAAAATTTCTATTTCCCTTCTGAACATAGCTTAACAACTCAGCACCTAGCAATACTAAACTGCTCCTTGTTTGCAAGACTTAATCCACTTTTATCCTGAACTTCACCTTTTAATCAATAAGCCAAAATCTTCAATCCTTCAGAAGAAACCAATCCATCCTAATGGCTTCAGTCTTTAAATCTACAAAGTCAAACTTGATTACTCAGGTTGAACAAATAGACAGAAAGCTTAAAAACATCTACAGTACTCATTTCTTATTTGTATTTCATTATATTAGTCACCTCTATTACTACCTCAGCCCCTTTGAAACTTAGTGACATTACTTCTCCCATACAAACATGTCCACTGTTAATCCATTTAGATCCCAACCACTTTGCATAAACTCATCCAAAACATCACTCTACATGTCTTTGCCTGTCCCAAGGCCTGCCTATTAATCCTGTTTGTACTTGTTTCCTGTTACACAATCCACAAAGCATTGCTTGATATCAAAGTCAAACTCTTCTACAGATCAGAACTTAGTGAAGTCTAGAGAATCGTAGAACACAGGTGATCAGCCAATATAACACATCTGAAATTCAGCTTCTTGAAAGAGTTATTCAGTCATTCCTACAGCCATTCTCTTTCCCTATGACTTGTTGAATTTTACTTTTGTGTATATATCCATTTCCTTTTCAAAAGGAAAGTTACTACTGCAATGAATTGGCTTCCATAGCCCATGAAGATCTGTTCAGCCCTATGCTCAAGTCATCCTTCTTCATATACTCCACAAGCAGTAGAAAGGTGTTCAGTCAAACTACTGCAAGCTTTTTCTCCAAAACATTAATCGTGATCTCAGCGAGTACCAGAAGTGTTCCTTCGCACTGGTTTTTAGTTAGTTAACATTTCCCCAGCTTGTTTCAGCTCACCCTCCCGTGAGTCATACTGTACCAAAAACACATAGTTGTGAATTGTCACCTTATGAAATCACATTGTTGATATTTCAAGCACAAAAGCCGTTCCTACTTATGAGTGACATACTCAGCTTTGCTGTTTACACCAATTTTAATCCATTGCACCTATACACAAAAAGAATCAAGATGACCTTATAGAGGTTTACAAAATTATGAGGGGTATGGATAGGGTAAACAGGCAAAGTCTTTTCCCTGGGTGGGGGAATTCAGAACTCGAGGACATAGGTTTAGGGTGAGAGGGGAAAGATATAAAAGAAACCAAAGGGGCAACTTTTTCACGTAGAGGGTGGTACGTGTATCGATTAAGCTGCCAGAAGAAGTGTTGGAGGCTGTTCCAATTGCAACATTTGAGAGGCATTTGGATGGATATATGAATAGGAAGGGTTTGGAGAGATATGGGCCAGGTGCTGGCAGGTGGGCCTAGACTGGGCTGGGATATCTAGTCGGCATGGAAGGGTTGGACCGAAGGGTCTGTTTCCATGCAGTACATCCCTATGACTATGACTCTATGTTCCATTCACTTTCCAAATTATCTGTATGCACATTATTGGCCTTTTCTTGTATGACAAGACAGTAAAACTACATCATTAACAGGCACCTATGCATTACAAAAATTAACCCAACTTGTACATTTAATTCATGAATTGAATGATCATTCCAGAAATTTACAGCCCAATGTAGAGCTAGCCAAATGCTTCCTATTGTTACTTTAAAAAGCTTGTTTGTATTTTAAAAATTCTGTAATTTACTCCTTTTGTTTCAGATTGCAGTCAATGTCATAGAAAGAAACATCAGAACAGAAATAAGCTGCTTTAAATGTTCAATCCTAGAAATAGAGAAGCTTCATAATAAGTCAAGAAGGGAGTGGGATCTCTAAACTATATCCCAAATATGTTCCATCACCCCTATTTGGAGAAAAATCCACAATTTGTAAATTACAGTCAGTAAGGCTTACACTACAGAATAGCTGTATTTATTCACCTTCTACTGTTACGGTTAGTAGTTCAGCATGAGTAGTCCATGATTAGTATTCACCACACTTCTCTCCAGGTCTAAAAAACACTGAAAATTTAGGTCTCATGAGATTAGATTTGTCAATGGCAATGAAGTTGTTCAACTAATCTCACCTGGAATTTATTTAGTAGTGAACAAGTACAATTAAAGGAAAACACATTCACACTGAGCTGAAATGGGGCAGTCTTTGGAATAACAAAATAAGCAATAAAGCTTACTTCAATGAGGTGCAGAACTTGTATTTATGGTGGCAATTTCAATTTTTAAAAATTATATTGAAATAAAACTGTTAGCTTGTAATGTGCTGCAACAAGCCTTTCTCCAAGATACATGCAGTGAAATGAATGGCCCTTCTCACAAATTAGCATTAACCTGAACAGCAAAGAACTCTAATCACATTTAATGTTGCTTCAGAGCATTGCTTTACTAAATCACCACTTCCAACTTTCTTAAACAGACATTTAGGATCAACTATGCCCTGAATATTACAACTAAGCTTATCAGTTCAGACAAGATAAACAATTGAAATGTACTCACCAATATATATTACTATTCACCATACATTTGCTTAATGTGAGTATACTCTCAACTAAACAAAGATGAATTTAAGTAGTTTTTTTCATTAAAGAGAATCATACTGAGACAAGATTACTACTAAGCAATGACATATCATTTGTGTGAACTAATTAGGAGGAAAAACTGAGTGAGGTTATTTAAAGTGTGTCCTTTGACAGAGGCAGGGCTGTGTTGAATAAAACTTGTAAGAGGAGGAGCATTACAGGAAAGAGGCTTCAGTATGAATTACAGTGAAGGATTGGTTTTGCATGTAAGATCTCTAAAAGTGAGTCTGCTTATAAAAGGATACTTTAAATAAACATCAAACTGTTAGAAACTTGTAACAAAATACAAGCCAATTTGCAATTTCCTCCAGCAGCTTGTTTCAATTTTTACCTTTAAGATACCTTCAGTCACATCAGTGATAATTGTGTTGGAGCTAACAGCAATTCTTTCAATAGTATTGATTTTGCCATTACATCTACACCTTCACAATTAACTTTTCATCAATAGATCTGCCAAGTTATTTCCATTTTAGCTTGATCCAAAAAGACCTGATTTCATCCATATCGATTTTTAGAGTAATCTCCAGTTTGTGAATCAGATCGATCCCATTCACAGTACACGATAACAAAGTGAGCTTGGCATTAAAGAACTCACAAATCCTATTCATTTAGCTGATCGCCTCTTTGCTTTAACTTTTCTTATAAGTTTGTGTCCATCTCAATGCTAAGCTCATTATGGCAGCCATACATACATCCGTCAGAAAGACGAATGATTTTCTGTCATTTTTAATAAAAAGACCTGATAGGGCAAATTAGAAAAAACATGGACATAGATTGAAAATGAGAATTCACATGGTGAAGATAATACTCTATCTATTTTCTGTGTAGCAGGTATAGGTTCTGATGAAAGTCATCAATAGTGAGGGAAAAGAATTATGTTTTGCCATCTGAAACCAGAAATTAGATTCCATCTGCTGAGTCACTCTTTTCCAGTAGCTATTAATATATACTTTCCTTTGTCACTGCAACATTTAACATTTGAGCTGAGAAATAACATGCAGTTTATTATGACTTTAATGTTGTTCTTTGAGAACAATGCTCACATTCTAAATTCGGCCTCAGAAAATGTTTCAACAAGCTAAGCATGTATTTGAAGTGAGGTTCTTAAAATAATCTTAGATTGGTAGTCCAGAAACTAAACATTGCTAAATGGAGATAAGAAATCAAATCCTTTCATTTTTTTTGCTCATCAGGGCATTATTGAAGAAGGGTCACTGGACCCGAAATGTAAACTCTGCTTTACCTCCACAGATGTTGCCAGATCTGCTGAGATTTTCCAGCAATTTCTGATTTTCTAGGGCATTGTTAGTTCTGAGATCAGGCAGGTAGACTATGACTTTCAAGATTCTCAACCAGCCTGTACTTGTAAGCCTTAAAATGTCATAGCCACTATTAGATGTGATTCTGCTGTTGGACATCATTTAATGTGACTGTGCTAAGAATTATACTGGGAACCAATTTAAGATTATAATGCTGTTTCACGTGAAGTGACATATACTATTACATAGGACCCTGTTTTTTGATTAGATTCCCTACAGTGTAGAAACAGGCCCTTCAGCCCAACAAGTCCACACCTACCCTCCAAAGAGCAACCCACCCAGAGCCATTCCCCCACATTCACCCCACATGCACTGAACACTACGGGCAATTTAAGCATGGCCAATTCACCAAACCTGCACATCGTTGGACTGTGGGAGGAAACCGGAGCACCCGGAGGAAACCCACGAAGACACAGAGAGAATGTGAAAACTCCAGACAGATAGTTGCCCAAGGGGTGAATTGAACCCGGGTCCCTGGCGACGTGAGGCAGCAATACTAACCACTGAGCCACCATGCCGCCCGAAAATGAATTAATCCATCCATTGCACCTCTCTTGTTGAACAGAAAAGGATCATGGAGACTATCAATCTCTGCTGCGTTCCCATGGCAACACCCCAACCAATCAAGGTCTACTGCCAAGTCCAAGAACAAATGTTGACAGTTAACTGTTCCTGTTGCTTCTCCAGGATCACAATGGCACACAATCTCTTCATGTTATATAAATTAGTGCCTCTTTTACTGAGTCTGTTTCTTGCATTGAGTCCTGATTAGTGCAAGATAGAAAGTTTTAAGTTCTTGTTTCCTTTTAGCAAATAATCTTTGTGATATTTTTGTGACCAGGAGGATTTGGACATTTGATGCTCCAGACCCATTTTGTGTATACTTCAGTACCTTAGCTCAATGCTATTGTCACCCAAAGTCCCTGGATGCATATATTGCAATAGGGATCCCCGATTAGTGATCAGGACTGTAGCGGGAATGGTGACTGAGTCCACTCACAGTCATCTACTAGCTTTGATTTGGAGAGGCTATCTCAATGCAGCTCAGGCAAAGATCAAACTTTCCTAATTTAGATGGCTAGGAGAAAGTGAGGACTGCAGATGCTGGAGATCAGAGCTGAAAATGTGTTGCTGGAAAAGCGCAGCAGGTCAGGCAGCATCCAAGGAGCAGGAGAATCGACGTTTCGGGCATGAGCCCTTCTTCAAAATTCTCCCGATTCCTGAAGAAGGGCTCATGCCCGAAACGTCGATTCTCCTGCTCCTTGGATGCTGCCTGACCTGCTGCGCTTTTCCAGCAACACATTTTCAGCTCTAATGTAGATGGCTGAATAAGATACAGAATGATCTATTTATTGCTGAGCTACTGAGGGGCACCAGATCCTATCTTGCTTTTGTAAGACCAAAATCACATTTGTAAACAGCAATTGACGAATATATATTATATATGCTATGGAAATAATCTCTGTTAGACCAGTGGCATCACTATTTTGAGTACACGAAGTAAATAACAGGTGTGAATTTTTGCACCATCACTAAGGTTTACAGTAATATCTTAATCCAAACATTTGCAGCTTTAGGATTTTATTCACATCATCTGTTATCAATATATCTATTTACCTATCTCTTGTATTTCCTCCTCAAATGCTTTATTTGGTGATCAGCAGTGATTTGCTCTCAGGCGCTCTGCCAAAGATCTTGGAATCAGATGTTCCAGAGGTTAGAACCACCTCAATCACTCAGTATTTGCTCTTGGATTTTTTTCCTCTTTACAATTCTTCAATGGCTTGTCGAAGATTCAAAATCCAACATGAGAAGAGTTAGAGCAGTAAGCAAGCCCTCTACCTCTTTGTTCCTTAGGTCTACTGTGCACTATTTTTAACGGGCGTGGGTGTAGTGGTGCTGTATTCGCTTAAGAACAGAAATCCAATTGGATATGAGTAAACTAAATATTCGAACATACAGGAGATGCTGTATATTACATGACTTTTACTCTAGGTGATGCTATAACATTGCTTTTGCAGAGCATTGCAATTTTTATATATTACATCGCTATATTTCATGCAAGTTAAAATCTACATACGTATAAGAAATATTCAAAGCAATGAATATAGGAGAATTTCATGGTATATTTATCAAAGGGAATTGCTATTTTTCACTCTCTTTTTCTGCAGGCAAAAACAGTGCATAGCGCACAATACAGGAGCAAGATCAGGAAGGAACACCCAATAGCCTGAACCTGTCTGAGCTGCTATAGTGAAGTATTGAGATTCATAACAGTGAGAGAAGAGTGAGTTAGATATTTCAAGTCCAGGGGCATGTCTGATCAATGTTTGTGAGGATTACGTAGACCCCTTCATTTACCTCAGACACACCTATATTGAACATTAAGTGACACTGTAATGCCTGCCTTCTGTTAACCTTCAAATTGTCAGTCCTGCACCAACTTTGCTCACTTTTATTTTCACTCGAGGACATTCTCATCAACAGGACTGGGAACAGGGAACACTAAAGAAGGGATTTCCAAACTATGGGTCATGACCTCCAGAGGGGTCACAAGACAAGCAATTAGGATCACTCTGGTAGAGTCCAGCCAGGATACCTCAAACCTGATGGAGCTATGGTAAAGGTGATTGGAAGTATCTCTACATCTAAGAGGTCCAGGTTCAAGTCACACTTGCTCCAGAAGTGTGCAATGACATAGAGTCATAGAGATGTACAGCATGGAAACAGACCCTTCGGTCCAACCTGGCCATGCCGACCAGATATCCCAACCCAATCTAGTCCCACCTGCCAGTACCCAGCCCATATCCCTCCAAACCCTTCCTATTCATATACTCATCCAAATGTCTTTTAAATGTTGCAACCTCCACCACTTCTTCTGGCAGCTCATTCTATACACGTACCACCTTCTGTGTGAAAAACTGGCCCCTTAGGTCTCTTATATCTTTCCGCTCACCTTAAACCCATGCCCTCTAGTTCCGAACTCCCCCATCCCAGGGAAAAGACTTTGTCTATTTACCCTATTCATGCCCCACATAATTTTGTAAACATCTTCCGACGCTCCAGGGAAAACAGCCCCAGCCTGTTCAGCGTCTCCCTATAGCTCAAATCCTCCAACCCCGGCAACATCTTTGTAAATCTTTTCTGAACCCTTTCAAGTTTCACAACATCTTTCCGATAGGAAGGAGACAAGAATTGCACACAATATTCCAACAGTGGTCTAACCAATTTCCTGTACAGCTGCAACATGATCTCCCAACTCCTGTACTCAATCCTCTGACCAATAAAGGAAAGCATACCAAACGCCGCCTTCATTATCCTACCTACCTGTGACCCCACTTTCAAGGAGCTAGGGACATGCACTCCAAGGTCTCTTTGTTCAGCAACACTCCCTAGGACCGTACCATTAATGTATAAGTCCTGCTAAGATTTGCTTTCCCAAAATGCAGCACCATCGCATTTATCTGAATTAAACTCCATCTGCCACTTCTCAGCCCATTGGTCCATCTGGTCCAGATCCTGTTGTAATCTGAGGTAACCCTCTTCGCTGTCCACTACACCTCCAATTTTGGTGTCATCTGCAAACTTACTAACTATACCTCTTATGCTCACATCCAAATCATTGACATAACAAGTTTATTTTTTTTAAATTAAGGGATAATTAGGTAAGAACTAAATGTATAAATATATGAAGCAAGTAATAGGTGTTATTGAAGTCTGAAACACAAACAGGAATTGCTGGGAAAGCTCAGGAGTTCTGGCAGCATCTGTGGAGATAAATCAGAGTTAACGTTTTGGGACGAGTGACCCTTCCTCAGAATCTAGTGCTGGGTGAAAACAAAATGCTGGGGGGTGGGGTAGAGAAGTGGGGGGGGGGTTTCCAAGATGGCGGCGATCTGAAAGGTTTGCCCTGCTGAGCTCCGCACCACAGCTCAGGCAAAGTGGTGCTTTTGCCCTCCTCAGCTAAGTTATTTCGGAAAAATTTGATAGTTAAACAGTTGTGGAATGGTTATAAACCTTTTTTGTGGCAAGTGAAGATGACGAAAGGTAAATGTTCAACTAGGTCCTAAGACATGGGACATTCCCCAGCAGGATTGGGCATGCTCATGACTGTGTCTGTGACCGCAGCTACAGTCTCCTTTGCAATTTTGTTGGAACCACTTACCCAACACGATCTGGGCTACAGAGTTCATGAAGCTCCGGGAAATGATTGAGGGGTTGATCAAGGAGAGTCACACTAGGCTGGAGCCGATTGTGACCATGCTGCACAAACACAAGCAGTAGGTGGAAGGGCTCAGAAAGTCAAATGGTGGACTGCAACATCAGAGACCATGATCGAGTCCTCAACACACCAGATCCAGGCCCTCGAGAAACAGGTCAACAGAGCTCACCAGGTTGTGGTTCGCAGGCCCAATTCGGACCAGCGCCCCTGCCCAGTCCTAGTGTGATTCCAATGCTACAGAGACAAGCAGAGATGAATGGAAACTTCCGGAATGCAGGGGAATGATCCACAGGCCTTAATTTACAAATATCCAGGACTTTTCTGCTACCATGATACATAAATAGAAGTTGTTTGATGAGGTGAAGAGAAGACTGAGGGACCTCGGTATTCAGTACTCTGTAAGGTACCCTGTGGTGCTTTGTTTTTCTCATGATGGGTCTGGATATACATTTGATTATTCGGATAAAGCTAAAAACTTTCTAGACACTTTAAAATAGACTGGATAGGTCTAAAGGATATGGACAATAATGTTTTCTTTTTTTGTTGTTCTTCTCTCTTTTTCTTAAAGAAAGTTGTTGGATTTTTTTCCGATGTTAATTGGGGTTAATGTATAGTTGAGGATGGGAAAATGCTCGCTTTTAACTTCTTTGTTAATGTTCTGATTTTTCTTTCTTTTGCCTGAGTGTGGGGTGTGGCTCAATCTGGAAGAGTTATGGAGGTGTATGAGACATGTGTAAGTGCCCCCTGTGGGCAGGGGGTTGAGTCCCTCATTCAGTGCCTTTTGTATTTTGTATTTGGTTTAGTTTGTTGGTTTTTGTAGATGTACTTTATGGAAGTTCCGTTAGTTTTTTAGGTGCAGTAATTTTAGTGTGTGTAATTTTTAGGCTCCATGAGTGTTTTTCCATTTATACTCAGCAATTTGTCAGTCGAATTCTTCCTCACAGGAGTTCAAAGGTTGCTGTGGGGGTTCATGGCTAATTGTGCTCTCAAATGGTGTACCTGGAATATTAAAGGGAGCCACTCGCTGGTCAAAAGGGAAAAGGTACTTTCAAGTCTTAAAAAGGAAAGGGTTGATATTGCCCTATTGCAGGTAACTCACCTTGATGATAAGGAGCATCTGAAATTAAAGCAGGGTGTGTTTGATAGAGTTTTTTTTCATCCTTCAATGCTAAGAGCAGGGGAGTGGCCATACTTGTTCCGAAGAATCTCCCTTTTAAGTTACTAGATCATATTAAAGATGAGTATGGGCTGTTCATAATTCTTAAAGCCTCAATATACGGTGAAGAGTATGGTATTTTGAATGTTTATTGTCCTCTAGTGCACCCCCTTAAATTCCTGATAGATGCATTCTCCAAATTGATCGCCCTTGCGTCGCAGAATATTGATGCAGGGCGAGATTTTAACTGTCTTATGGATCCCATGGTGGATAGAATGCCCAAAGGCCCCCCAAAACCTTCTCTGCAATCTAAGCAACTAATTGATTTATGGGTGGAATTGGGGCTAGTGGATGTTTGGAGGCGTCTCCACTCTGTGGGTAGGGACATTACATTGTTTTCTTATATTTTACAAGTGTCAGGCAAGGATTGATCTTTTCCTAACCTCCATAATTTTGTTTGGATTTGGTGATGCCCTGCAGAATTGGGAATATTATCATTTCTGATCACAGAGCAGTATAATTAGTGGTCAAGATTAAGGGCAATGTAACAGGTTTATGGCACTGGCGAATGGATCCCTTTATTCTCAAGGACAGTAAGTTCATTGAGTATTTCTCTAATGAGTTTAAAGCATTCTTGGCCATCAATTCGGATACGGCAAGTAATCCGTCTATTCACTGGGAGACTGCCAAGGTTTATGCTCGTGGGATAATTATCTCTTACTCTGCCAGTCGGAAGCAACATAAGGGAGTGCAGCAGCACCTGCTCGAGGCATGACTGAAGGCAACCGAGACAGTATATTTTGACAGGCCTCAATCAGGGAAGGAACTGGGATTCTTACTTATGATTCTAAAAAGATCAATGCTGCATTTTGGAGGCTTTACTCCAAACCGTACCAGTCAGAACACTGTGAGAATAGATGGGATAAGATGGAGTCCTTTTTTAAGAACCTGGATCTGCCAGGCGTGACCTCTGAACAGGCATCTCTCCTTAATTCCCCTTTAACAGTGCAAGAAATATAAGAGGCGGTGAAACAACTTCAAAATGGAAAGGAGGTTCTTTCTAGGGAAGGTGGGACCTCTATAAACAGGATGGTCTACACCTGAACCTGAGGGGCACCAGTATCCTTGGTGGGAGGTTTGCTAGTGCTCATGGGGGGGGGTTAAACTAACTCTGCAGGGGCATGGGAACCTAGACTGTAGCTTTAGGGTGTAGGACCTGGAGTCTAGGGAGGTTAGGAACATGGCATCAATCTCAAAGGAGGGTGCCTGTAAACAGGAAAGTGGCTTGAAGTGTGTATACTTCAATGCAAGAAGTATACAAAATAAGGTAGGTGAACTTGCAGCGTGGATTGGTACCTGGGACTTCGATGTTGTGGCTATTACAGAGACATGGGTAGAACAGGGACAGGATTGGCTGTTGCAGGTTCCAGGGTTTAAATGTTTTAGTAGGGTCAGAGGTGGGGGTAAAAGGTGTGGCATTGCTTGTCAAAGATCGTATTACAGCGGTGGAAAGGACGATGGATGAAGACTCGCCATCTGAGGTAGTTTGGGCTGAAGTTAGGAATAGGAAAGGTGAGGTCACCCAGTTAGGAGTTTTTTACAGGCCTCCTAATAGTCCTAGAAACGTAGAAGAAAGGATTGCGAGGATGATTCAGGAGAAGAGTGAAAGTAATAGGGTGGTTGTTATGGGGGACTTTAACTTTCCTGATATCAATTGGGAAAGCTATAGCTCTAGTTTGTTAGATGGGTCGGTGTTTGTCCAATGTGTGCAGGAGGGTTTCCTGACACAATATGTAGATAGGCCAACAAGAGGTGAGGCCATACTGGATTTGGTTCTGGGTAACGAACCAGGCCAGGTGTTAGAATTAGGGGTAGGTGAGCACTTTGGGGACAGTGACCACAATTCGGTGACTTTTACTCTAGTGATGGAGGGGGATAAGTGTGCACTGCAGGGCAAGAGTTATAGCTGGGGGCAGGGAAATTATGATGCGGTGAGGCATGACTTAGGATGCGTGGCTTGGAAAAGTAGGCTTCAAGGCAAGGGCGTAATTGATATGTGGAGCTTGTTCAAGGAGCAACTATTGAGTGTCCTTGATAAGTATGTACCTGTCAGGCAGGGAGGAAAGGGTCGTGTGAGGGTGCTGTGGTTTAATAAGGAATTGGAATCCCTTGTTAAACGGAAGAGGGCGGCCTATGTAAAGATGAGGCGTGAAGGTTCAATTGGGGCGATTGAGAGTTATAAGGTAGCCAGGAAGGATCTGAAGAGAGAGCTCAGAGCAGCAAGGAGGGGACATGAAAGGTCCTTAGTTGGTAGGATTAGGGAAAACCCTAAGGCTTTCTATAGGTATGTCAGGAATAAAAGAATGACTAGGGTAGGAATAGGTCCAGTCAAGGATAGTAGTGGGAAGTTGCGTGTGGAGGCTGAAGAGATCGGGGAGACACTGAATGAATACTTTTCATCAGTATTCACTCAGGAACAGGACATTGTTGCCGATGTGAATACTGAGTCACAATTAAGTAGAATGAATGGCTTTGAGGTATGTAGGGAAGAGGTGTTGGAAATTCTGGAAAGGGTGAAAATAGAAAAGTCCCCTGGGCCTGATGGCATTTATCCTAGGATTCTCTGGGAAGCAAGGGAGGAGATTGCAGACCCATTGGCCTTGATTTTTATGTCCTCGTTGTCTACAGGAGTAGTGCCAGAAGACTGGAGGCTAGCAAATGTGGTTCCCTTGTTCAAGAAGGAGAGTAGGGATAACCTTAGTAACTATAGGCCAGTGAGACTCACTTCTGTTGTGGGCAAAGTCTTAGAGAGAATTGTAAGGGATAGGATTTATGAACATCTGGATAGGAATAATGTGATCAAGGATAGTCAGCATGGTTTTGTGAAGGGCAGGTCGTGCCCCACAAACCTTATTGAATTCTTTGAGAAGGTGACTAAGGAGGTGGACGAGGGGAAAGCAGTAGATGTGGTGTATATGGATTTTAGTAAGGCGTTTGATAAGGTTCCCCATGGTAGGCTACTTTAAAAAATACGGAGGTATGGCATTGAGGGTGAGTTGGAGGTTTGGATTAGGAATTGGCTGGATGGAAGAAGACAGAGGGTAGTAGTTGATGGTAAAGGTTCATCTTGGAGTGCCGTTACTAGCGGTGTTCCGCAAGGATCTGTTTTGGGACCATTGCTGTTTGTCATTTTTATAAATGACCTGGAGGAGGGGCTAGAAGGTTGGGTGAGCAAGTTTGCGGATGATACGAAAGTCGGAGGAGTTGTTGACAGTGAGGAAGGATGTGGCAGGTTACAGCGGGATATAGATAAGCTGCAGAACTGGGCAGAAAGGTGGCAAATGGAGTTCAATGTAGCTAAGTGTGTGCTGATTCACTTTGGTAAGAGTAACAAAAAGATGGGGTACTGGGCTAATGGTCGGATACTTGGTAGTGTGGATGAGCAGAGGGATCTTGGTGTCCATGTACACAGATCTTTGAAAGTTGTCATCCAAGGAAATAGTGCGGTGAAGAAGGCATATGGCGTACTGGCTTTTATTGGTAGAGGAATTGAGTTCCGGAGTCCTGAGATCATGTTGCAGTTGTATAAGACTCTGGTGCGGTCGCATCTGGAGTACTGTGTGCAGTTTTGGTCGCCATACTATAGGAAGGATGTGGAGGCACTGGAACGGGTGCAGAGGAGGTTTACCAGGATGTTGCCTGGTATGGTAGGAAGATCGTATGAGGAAAGGCTGAGGCACTTGGGGTTGCTTTCATTGGAGAAAAGAAGGTTTAGGGGTGACTTGATAGAGGTGTACAAGATGATTAGGGGTTTAGATAGGGTTGACCGTGAGAACCTTTTTCCACGTATGGAGTCAGCTATTATGAGGGGGCATAGCTTTAAATTAAGGGGTGGTAGTTATAGGACAGATGTTAGGGGTAGGTTCTTTACTCAGTGAGTCGTGAGTTCATGGAATGCCCTGCCAGTAGCAGTGGTGGACTCTCCCTCTTTATGGGCATTTAAGTGGGCATTGGATAGGCATATGGAGGATAGTGGGCTAGTGTAGGTTAGGTGGGCTTGGATCGGCGCAACATCGAGGGCCAAAGGGCCTGTACTGCGTTGTATTCTTCTATGTTCTATGTTCTATGAAGTCTAATATCCTGGTTAGGTCGAGTAGCCCTTACTAAAATGAATGTCCTTCCTCATTTGCTATACCTATGCGAATGCTTCCTTTGATTTTTTTTCCCAGCCAAATATTTAGGAGACTTAATGGCTGGTTTAGCTCTTTTACCTGGCCCTGATGGTCTTTCTAGTGAATTCCACAAAGAATTTATAAATAGATTGTCAGGGCCGATGTTGGACATGTACAACTACACGTACAGTCATGATTGCCTCCCACCATCCTTGAGAGAGAGACTAATATTAGATTAGATTACTTTACAGTGTGGAAACAGGCCCTTCGGCCCAACAAGTCCACACCGACCCGCCGAAGCGCAATCCACCCAGACCCATTCCCCTACATTTACCCCTGCACCTAACACTATGGGCAATTTAGCACGGCTAATATCTCTCTCTGCTTTCAGAAAGGGAAGATTCCAGATGACTGTGCTTCTCATAAGCCCATCTCGCTGCTAAATTCTGGTTTTAAAATTTTGTCCAAGACTCTCACATTAAGGCTAGAATCGTGTTGCTTTCCATTGTTGAAGAGGACCAGATGGGTTTTATAAAGGGCCTCGGATCCTCCAGCAGTGTCAGGAGATTACTTAATATGGTCCAAGCATATCAGCAGCAATCGGTTCAGGGATTAATGATCTCTTTAGATGCAGAGAAGGCATTTGCTTGATGAAGTAACCATATCTTTTTTACTCCCTGGACTGGTTTGGTCTAGGTGAAGTCTTTATTAAGTGGGTAAGGGTCCTTTGTAATGATCCACTGGTTGTGGTTCTCACCAATGGTCTGAGATCCAGTAATTTTAGTGTCTGTAGGGGTAGTTGGCAAGGTTGTCCCCTCTCACCTCTACTTTTTACATTGGTGATTGAACTGCTGGCAGAGGCTACCCATAAGAATCCTAATATAGCTGCCCGAGAAGTGGGATCAAAGGCACATAAGATCACATTAAATGTGAATGACTCTTTTATCTTTTTGTCGAACCCTGTAGTTTCTGTACCTCATTTGATATAATGTATTAATTTATTTGGTTTCTTTCCAGGCTATAAGATTAAGTTTTCAAATTCCTATGGGGGTGTCTTGGGGGAATATCTGATGATGAGGGTTAGTCACGGTTTCCCTTGAAGTGGTCATGGGGGTGGGGGGAGGGTTCTTTATTTAGATATTTTTGTTACTCTTGTCTGCGATCAGTTATTTAAGGCTAATTTTGTCCACTTGTTTGACAAGATTAAACAAGATCTTCAGAGATGAGAGGCCCTTCTAATATCCTGGTTAGGTCGAGTAGCCCTTACTAAAATGAATGTCCTTCCTCATTTGCTATACCTATGCAAATGCTTCCTTTGATTTTTTTTTTCCCAGCCAAATATTTAGGAGACTTAATGGCTGGTTTAGCTCTTTTACCTGGCAGTACAGGCGGCCCTTATTAAGCTCACCAAATTGCAATCACCCAAGGGCTGGGGGGCGGGGAGTTGACCTCCTGGGAATTAAAAGATATCAATTAAGTTCCCTCTTATTTTTTGTGAGTGACTGTGCTTGTGAGTACCCAGTGTCAATATGGTTGGACATTGAGGCTTTCCAGGCAAAGTGTCCTCTTATTAGCCTGTTGTTCTTAGATAAAATGAGAATAGTTGCAGAATACTGTTGTAATCCAATAATTATTAATACTGTTAAAGCATGGAGGGCAATGTGGTAGAGTGAGGGCAATATATCTAAAACTTCTTTTCTTATCCCTATAGTTGGTATGCTAGGGTTCCGGCCAGGGATAATGGACCCTGTGTTTAAACCCTGTCCAGCTAGGGGAGTTTCCTGTTTGGGTAACTTATTTGAGGGGGAAATAATTGATGTCCTTTGACCAAATAGGCCGCAAGTATGGATTATCTAGTAGAATCCATTTTCATTTTTTCCAGATTAGAGATTTTATTCAAAAATGAATTACGCTTTTGACCGATTCCTACAGATCTGATACAGAGAAGAGGGTGTTTCATGCCAAGAGCACTCGCTTAGTTAGCACTCCTTATCATCTGTTGGGGGTGGTTCCTCAGATGATATTGAGTGACTATATGAGATCTGAGAGAGAGCGAAGAGTTGAGGTCTCCTCTGCGACATGGAAAGATATTTGTGAAAATGCGAGAAAGATTTCAATCTGTAATAGGACCCATACCATGCAGTTGAAGGTTCTTCATTGGGTACATTGGGCCCCAGATAGTCTCTTGAAATGTAAAGTGTGAGTATCCTCAGTGTGCTCACAGTGTAAAATACGTACCGGTACTCTGATTTGTGCGTACTGGAGTACTGTGGTAGGAGTAATAGAGAGGTTTTGGGGAATGGAGTTCAGATGGATCCGATCTCTCTTCTCCTGTACCTGCCCAATTTATCTTCTTTAGATACTCATGGGAGAAAACCTTTTTTTAATATTCTTACTTTCTGCATGAGGAAAAACATTTTGATGTGTTGGGTGCTGGAAACCCAACTCTACCCACCCCCCCACTGCGCCCCCCGACCCATCAGGTTGGTATAAGATAACCATGAAACATATCCCCCTGGACGTTCTCACAAATATGGTGCACCAAAAAACTGAACTTTTTTGTCAGACATGGCAGCCCTTTTTGGATAATGTAGACACAGATTTGTCTTCCATTTTAATTAGGGGTTTTGGGTAGCCATGATGACCTGATTAGGTGAACCAGGTACCCCATGAGGAAGAATTTTGAATAAATGCGGGTGTAATATTCAGTGCTCTCAAAGGTCGGGAGCTATTGTTCATTGCGTTGAGCGGCAGGATTTATGTATTTATTACTTCTACTGGGCTGTTTATCGTGCATTCCAGATGAAGGGCTTTTGCCCAAAACGTCGATTCCCCTGCTCCTCGGATGCTGCCTGACCTGCTGTGCTTTTCCAGCACCACACTCTCGACTCTAAACTCCAGCATCTGCAGTCCTCACTTTCTCCTATCTTGCGTGACTATAATATTGTTTTATGTGTAGTTGTTCTTTATTTTTTTTTATATACAGTAGTGTTGTTGTTGGTTTAGAGTTTTGTAATTTTGTATTATAAAGAATAATCTTTTTTCTCAAGTAAAAAATATGTAAAAAGGAAATGCTGCCTCTCTGTACCTACTTTGCTTTGTTGCAGCTCTACTGTCCCTGCTCAGACAGCTCCCCTTCCCTACCCTCACATCTCCTGTCACCTGCTCTCAAGCGCTCCCAAGGCTTTGACAACACCATCCCCAGCTCTCTCAGGCTCTGCTGCCACCTGGACTCACTACTCCGCCTCTCCGTTCTCACAACTCCATCTTCCACTTGTCATGTTCTACTCCAACCCCCTCATACCTCTGCCTCCAGCTCTCCCGCCTCTATAGACTCTCAGCTCTACCCCCCCCCCCCGCCAATCTGTCACAGCTGTAGCCCCCATTCGACACCAACACCCCTCCCGTTACACTGACCCAACCCTGCACTCTACGATCACAGTAAGTTTCAAACTTCAAAATGGGGTCACAGTGAGAGAAGGAGAAATGAGAAGCAATAGATACGAGAAGGAGAGTCTCATCAAACATGCACTTTGCATCCTCCAATCCTCCCAAGCACCAGCTCCGAGGTTTTCATTCTGAGTATTTTAGGTTAGAAGTTTCAAGAATCTGTACCCATGGCGATGTGCCCATTACAAATGAAAAGAAGAAGATAGTGGTGTTATGAAGCTGTGGGTGCACTGTACCTTTAAGAAAGGTAAAAGCTAGCAGAACTATGTGACAGCACCGAGTAGATACAATGTAGCATGTGATCCAGCAGTTCATGTAGTTGGTTGCCTGGAGACAAAAGCAGATTCGAATTAGGCCAATCAGTTTAACTTATACCCCTAAAAATACCAAATTCCAATCAAGTTTGAATTTAGTATATTGACAATCTTAAAAGCCAATGACACAATCTGAAGCTTTGGCGGTATAAGACTGGGAAAAATTGAACAATTGGGATGAGAACTGCCATCAGAGCAACAGATGTAACTGCTACTCAGAACTGTTTGAGAGGTACTTGTCTAGAGAACGAGCTTGCACAGAGAAAGACATTGACACTGACCTGGAGAGAAAATCTGCAAAGAGAAGATTTGACAGCTGGCTGTTTTCGAAATTTGGATTTTTCAGTAAATCTTAAAGTTTTATCTGACTAGTATTGTAGAAGGGAAAGGTAAAAGATAGGTTAGAGGAATGAGTTGTAAATAGTTGTTAGTTAATTATTCTCTGTATTACTTTAAGAAATGAAGTTGCTACTTTTACTTTAACTAGTTCTTGGCCTCTCGAATTTTCACAGACTACTGCACGGGATAAATCTTTTTTGTAATGCTGGTTTAAATTAAGCAGGAGGGTTAACCCCATGTCGTAACAGTCATGACACAGGAGGTGGCTCACTTGAATATGAAGTCATCTCCCAGTTGTGGAGGACTTTATTGGAGTGGCCTAGTTGTGAATAAAAGGCTGCTTGCCTCATGCTATGCACTAGAAGGCTTGTCACAATAGCTGAAAGTATGGAATGCCTCCTTCTATCTTGTGTGATGTGTTAAGTAAGACATCACTAATCAGCAGTGTACCTTGCAGAATGTAGCCAAGGACAATGCAGTATAGCTTCCATTTTGGGAGCTGATGCTTTGGTAGACATTGAAATGGCTGCCCCAACACTCTAAAATTTATAAGATGCGTGCATATCTTCCCATTCTTCTATCATCTATATGTCTAAACTTCAGAATTCCCTACCTGCAACCTCATTATATAGACTGTAGGGCTGAGGAAGTATCCTTACCTCCTCAAGGGGAGGTGGGATTGGGAAATTAATAGGAACATGGAAAGTGGAAAAGCAAAAGGTCATTCAGTCCATCAAACCTGCTCTTCTATTCTACCAGATCATGGCTAGTTTTCTGCTTCAGCATGTTGCCCTCTAGGATCCCCACTTCTCTTGATTACTAGCCATCTATCAACTTCTGACATGAACATTTTCAATGGCTGAGCCTCCACAGCTCCCTGGGATAGTGAATTCCAAAGATTTGCTGAGTCCTAAATGGCTTACCTCTTTTTCTGAGATGTATCTCCTGGTTGTAGACCCACTCTATCCAGAAATGTCTTTCCTCCTGTACCTGCCCTGTCCGGCCTGGTTTGTTGACACTCAAAGAATGATTGAAAGAAAACCCTGCTTCCCCAACATGTAAACCTGTGTGTTCAATCACACTGGAAAATGCACTAAACTTCATCACGTATCAAAAAATGTCGAATGGTGTAATTTGAAATGAATCCTGATCATGCTGAAGCAGTTAAGTTAAGCATATGGAAGTGATCATAATTTGTTATATTTGTGAAGGTAGCCATAGAGGCATCAAATGCAGTTCCCTACAGATTATGATATAAACACAAATGACCAGATCTTAGCATATATCTAAAAGCATTTTTTCCCAGCAGCTTCCCTCATCCCTCCCATTTCAACTGGATGCCACCTTTCCTTTGCATTATTCTCTGGTGCCTCTGCGTTGAATCTGCCGGGGCGACCTCTATGCCCATCCTACCAGGGTGACCTCTATGACCAACTCTGTGAAGAAAAACAAGGGATACTGTGCCAGTGGAGCAGAAGTATACAAGATGAGAAACAAAGAGTCATCAACATAAATGTAGCAACATTGCAGAAATAAGAGTGCAATAGAATTTAATTTAAAAGTATATAATGAAAAATGAAGATGAACAACTCAACTGCTCATCGAGATTCCTTTAATGGCACCTTCCCGAACCATTACCTCTATCTTCTAGGATGACAAGGCCAGCAGATACATAGGAACACCATCTGCAAGTTCCCCTCCAAGCCATGCATCATGCTGACATGGAATTCTATCATTGTGCTTTCACTATTCTTGGGTCAAGAACCTGTGGAACTCCCAGTCTCATAGAACACCCTCTGCTTGTCTGTTGTATTCTTGTGTCTGAACTTTGAAAACCTGGAGCTGGAGCAACAAGGTGACTCAGGATGACAAAGATCTACATCACCTCCACCATCTCTGGCTTGACATCATCAACATCAAAGAATTCAATAGCTGTCACGTCTTTTAGTGCATGGCTTAATGCCACAATGTGAGTTTGTGATGGATTGATTGAAAAGAAGGCAGAATCAATAAATATTTTCATGTTTGCATGTCAAAGTAGCACTACTTATCTAATGTCAAACATAAATACTGCTAAATATGGTAATCATAGATATACCAGATTCTGACTTAAGGGTAAGGATCTTGGGTAAAGATTAATTTATCTTTTTTGTGTGTTCCTATCAATGTTTTCACGTGACTCTTCCTTTCCAGGGTTGTGGTGTATTGTGTTCTGCTTTGGTCTTTCCCTGTGCTATCTGTAATCACAATTATACTCAAAAGGCCAGTTATTTTTCTGTATTATGGAATGTCAACCCCAATAGGAAAAGGATTCTGCTACACACTGAGGACTGTGGAAGGAATTGCTGCATTTGTTTGTAAAAGAAAAAAAACTGAAACTGATTATGAGCTGTATTTATATTATTGCTTTGGTCAAGCTTGGTAAGAGGGGAAAGATTTAAAAGGGACCTAAGGGGCAACCTTTTATCACAGAGGGTTGTGCATGTATGGAATGAGATTAGATTAGATTGCTTACAGTGTGGAAACAGGCCCTTCGGCCCAACAAGTCCACACCGACCCGCTGAAGCGCAACTCACCCAGACCCATTTACCCCTGCTCCTAACACTACAGGCAATTTAGCATGGCCAATTCACCTAATCTGCACATTTTTTTTGGACTGTGGGAGGAAACCGGAGCACCGGAGGAAACCCACGCAGACACGGGGAGAATGTGCAAACTCCATACAGTCAGTCGCCTGAGGTGAGAATTGAACCCGGGTCTCTGGAATTGAACCCGGGTCTCTGGCGCTGTGAGGCAGCAGTGCTAACCACTGTGCCACCGTGCCGCCCACTGTCAGAGGAAGTGGTGGAAGATGGTACAATTACAACATTTAAAAGGAATCAGGATGGTTTTATGAATAGGAAGGGTTTGGAGAGATATGGGCCAAATGCTAGCAAATGAGACTAGATTAGGTTAGGATATCTGGTCGGCATGAATGAGTTGGACTGAAGGGTTTGTTTCCGTACTGTACAGCTCTATGACTTTATGATTCTAAGCAGTGAAGGAAGATGTCTAGGTTGCCATCCTCAGTTGCATGTGCAGAGCAAGGTTTGCCCAGCTGATTGGCTTGTGCAATCAAAATCAATTGTGAAGGCCAGAAGTCATTAGAATGACAACTCTCTGATTGGTTCCTAAATGGACCGGTTCTGAACAAGAGTCATAGTGGATTCAAATCATTAACTCTGTTTCTCTCTCCACTGATGCTGCTAAGATCTGCTGCGTTTCTCCAACATTCTCTGTGCTTGTTTCAGATTTCCAGCATCCACAGCATTTACTTTTACAAATATATAGTTATGTTGTCTTCCAGAGTGTTCTGAATCTGCCAGGATATAAATATAAATATAAATGTGGATCCTGTATGCCTTTGGGGGAAGGGGACATTTGGAGTGGTGTCTGCCATTTCAGTTTCTACTGCAGCATCAACTCCTCAGGCAGGGGCTAGGCTGCACTGCCTTTGGCTACATTCTGCAAGTTACATGACAGATTAGTGACGTCTAATTTAATGATGCCACACAAGATAGGAGGAGACTTTTCCATCCAGTCAGCTATCATGCTAAATTGTGTTAAATCTTCTTATACATAGCATGAGTCAAGTAGTCATTCATACTCAGTGATGCACAGCTCTGTGACATCATCGCAAGGTTGCTCCAGGATCTGGAAGCACTCGCACAGTGGATATAGTGACATAGACCAGGGTCATAGAATCATACAGCACGGAAATATGCCCTTCGCCCAACATGTCTGTGCTGATCAAGTTTCCTAGTCTCATTGGCTTGTGTACATAGTCTTGTTCAATGCACAGGCTGTGATACTGCTTCTGGTCACCAGACATACCAGCAGGGTTTGCATCTGAAGATAAAGAGGAGAAAAAGGTAAAAATGTATTGTGAATAAAAAATAAACAAGAACTCTATCACTCAGCAAAGCCTTCAGAAGCTGCCACGCTTGCAAATCTCCATCAATCCTCTTCTTATAGTGCCAGGAGTTGAGACCATACAAATCTCAGGCTCGTGCCTTCAGGCCTGTGGGAACTCACTGGACAAGGCTTGTGTGACTGTACACCTCCCCCCCTATAACAGGACTTGTGGCTGCACTCCCTCCCATTGTCTCTTTCCCAAGCTCAGAGGAAGACCCCTTCCCATTACCAGATCGGGTGATACACATTCCTGTCCCAGGTTAGGGTGACTATTACTGTTCCTCACTCAATGACCTCTCAATACCTCTGCTAGCCATCCGGATCTTAGGCACCTCCCCTGCATTGCTTCTCCTCCACACAGATCACCTGCCCGGGCTCACTTTCCAGCATGAACCAAAAATTGCCAATACAGCAGTTTCTTAATCCAATCGGTGGAGAACCTGAAAGGAGTGGACAGATGCTGGGAACAGGCAAGAGGGAAAGAGAGACCAGAGGGCATAAAGTTGGAGCAGGTAGAGCTGAGGAATATAATGGGAGAAGAGAGCAGGAAGTGAAGACGTTGAGTAGAGAAGGGTATTGGGGAACAGTGTGGTGTAAGGGGGAAGATCAGGAAGAAAAGGGGAAGAGGGAAGAGAGATGTGGGGAGGGGGAAAAGAGGAGAGCAGACGGGAAGGAAGTTGCAAGTTTCCGAGTGGGAAAGGGGGAAGAAGAGCAGATCGAGGAAAGTGGAGGTAGTTGTGTGGGCTTGTAACCAGAGTGGAAAAAGCAAGTGGGCGGGCCAAATATTGGAGGGCAAAGCAGGGAGCAGAGGGTGAGAGGGAATAGGGTGTGGCTGGAGTGGAGCGGGGGTGCAGGGTGATGTGGGGTTTGGTCGGAAGGAATGAGCAGATAATAAAGTGGAGAAGAGGAAGAAGGAAGATAAGCTCAGGAAGGAAAGTGGGTGAGGAGAGACAAGATGGAGGGGTTGGGGATGGGGAAGGACAATGATAAAATCACCATAAAAATACTGTGTCATATTATAAAAACTAATTATAGTCATTACAACGACCAGTATAATTAATACTATAATGATCATGATTTGTCTAGTTAAACCATTACACTCACAACCAAGACTTAGAAGAAGTGTCCAGTGTTTGTCTGAGTTCTTTCTTTTCTTTTTAAACAATTTCAGCTTTTGGATAGGATTTAGAAACAAAAAGATCTGATCCTTCAATTTTCCTTCCCTCCATTGCTAGAGGCTGATTCAGCTTTTGTCTCATCTTACTTTCTTTTCGGGTAATTTCTAATGATTATCATTGAACACCTGAAATTAAAAAAAGTTGCATTGATAAGCTTGCAGCTGTGAGATTCATCTAGTGGTAATTGATTTCAATAGATCACTACAAGCTATCAGTGATGACTGAATGAAAGTGTTGGAACACTGACTGAACACAGATCGTCTCAAGTGAGTGTAATCAAATGCTGTTGAGTGTAGAACGATGCTGACGTTTCTGATAGGCTGCCTTGGAAAGAGAGAGACTAGTGGACTGCATGTTTGCTCACCTGCAGATCAGAGGGATTTTGGAACTTTTGATCTTCAGTTCAAACTTTTATCTGAAATTTAGTAGCATCCCAGCAGGGAAGTGTGTTTCCAGAACTCAAGTCAAAAACATAATTAGGGTGAGAGTTCAACCACTGGGGGGCAGAAAATGAGTGTAACAAATGCCTGCCTACACTTCATGATTTATGTCCTGCCATTTTGTTTTGGGAGGAATATCAGTTGAGCTCCATCCCATAAAGGTGCTGCAATAATTTTTAAAATAACCTTCAGTAATACTTTTGAAATAATAATCAGTGAAAATAATTTATGTGTAGGCACATAATATTATTAGGAACTCTGCTGTTTATGAGTGTCACTGGCTAGGCGAGTGTTCCTAACTGACCTGGAGAAGTTGGTGATGAGTCACGTGCTTGAATCACAATAGTCCACATGCATGGACATTCACAGCACTATTAGAGAGGGAATTCCAGGTTCTTGTCCCAACCACAGTAAAGGAACAATGATCGAGATCTATATCAGAATGGTGTGTGGTTAAGACTGGAACATGCAGCTGGTAACTTGGTGAGTCTACTGCCCTTTTTTTTCCCCCAGATTTTTGAAGTTCTGTGTTTGGAAACTTCAGATAAAAGAGCTTTGCTCAGTTTATGCAGTGCATCTTGTATGGAGTATACTCTGTTGCTAGTGTGCAACAATGGTAGAGTCAGTGAAAATTAAGGTGTTCATAGGGTGCTGATCATGTCGGTTGGTC
Organism: Chiloscyllium plagiosum; assembly: GCF_037043375.1. NCBI lineage: Eukaryota > Metazoa > Chordata > Chondrichthyes > Orectolobiformes > Hemiscylliidae > Chiloscyllium > Chiloscyllium plagiosum. The sequence continues at coordinate 28,393,143 of NW_028270148.1, read as the reverse complement.
TGTCTGGATGATAGTGAGCCTCTTGAGTGTTGATACAACTTTACTGATTCAGGCAAATTGAGTGAATTCTATCACACTCTGACATAACTCTTGTAGGTAATGGATATGCTTTGGAGACATAATAGGTGTGTTATCTACCACAGAATTCCCAGTCTCTGATCTACTGTTGTAGCTGGAGTATTGATATGGCAGGATTAATTCAGTTTTGTGTGAATGTTATTAACCGGGATTGTTGATAATGGAGGATTTAGGGATGATGTAGCAAAATATCAAAGATAAATGATTATCCTTTCTCTTGTTGGAGATGGTCATTGACTGACTGATTCTTGTGAGATATGAATGTGACTTCTTCTTCTGGAGAAAAACTAGACAGTGACAAAACTACAATAGATGGCAATTTACCATGGCAAATACAAGCATTTTCACATCAGAACACAACACACATATTCAGGAATGATGTTAAGATAGATGTGGAAAAAGGTGAAGTTAGGAGTCTTAGTAGACACCACATAAAATGCTATACCAATGCAGAGCAGAAACTATAACTTCAAGAGAATATTAAACAGTACAGGAAAAACATGGTAAAATAAGTCAGAGGATGTCACCATCAAATTTCACAAATGAAATGGTGATGTAACAGCACTGGCAAGTGATCCAGATGTTCAGACTCAGGCTCTAGGATCAGCGGTTCAGTCCCACCACAATAGCTGATGGAATATTAATTCCATTCATAAATCTGGAATATAAAGCTACTGTCATGAATGGTGACCACAGATATCATTAACTGTTGTAAAAATCTATCTGGCTTACTCATCACCTTTAGGGAAGGAAATTTACCATCATTACCATGTCTAGCCTATATGTGACTCCAGATCCATAGCAATGTGGTTGACTCTGAACTGCTCTCTGAAATGAACTAGCAAGCCACAAAGGTCAAAGGTGATGAGAGTTGGTGATAAATGTTGATGTGCACACTCTGTGAAAGATTTGAAAAAAAGAAGTATGGAAGATAGTGTACAAACACCCATGAGGTTGTACTAGAAATGGAAAAAAAAGATTTAAGAGGAAAGACTGGAGAAGCATGAAATTTAGAGTCTAGAAACCTGACCTTAAAGATAGCTATTTTACCTTTTATAGAATAGTTAGGCAATGAAGAACAAAGGTCTGAAATAAAACCACTGTTGACTCATCAAGTGGGGGTCTTGTGCATATAGTGAACCCTGAAGTCCTATTTCCCTTCCACCAGAAATTCAAGCCCCTCGTAGAAGAAAAACATTAGAGAAAAACCTCAGAAAATTCTCTCTGAGCCAAAAAGTTGATCAAATAAATCTTGGTTGACCATACTGGCTATAAATTATCTTTCGAGCTAACTTGGGTCGTGTGTATTTCCATGAAAATGTCTATCTCCCCAGTTCAAGCTAGCTAAAATCACAAACACTTGACATTTTTGTTTGTAAGATTTATATAACCATCCTTCAGGGGAAGGAGCTGTCCAAAAATGTTACTGTCCTCCAAATAGCCTGCTTAATTTTAATAAACCTCAGCTATGCTATAAACATCACAAATATTTTAAAGGTTTGGGACTTTTTCTCTTCAGAAGATACACATACAGATTTCAAGAAGTGTACAAAGTATTAGGGCTCATTTCAGTTATAATTGAGAAACACAAATGAGGCAGTTCACTAACTTTACAATTTCATTTACAGAAATTAATGAGCAACACACTTTAAGTTGATAAGTATAAGGCTGTGCTAAAAAGATGCAATACCAAATCTAACTTACTTAGATTAGATTACTTACAGAGTGAAAACAGGCCCTTTGGCCCAACAAGTCCACACCGACCCGCTGAAGCGCACCCACCCAGACCCATCCCCTACACCTAACACTACGGGCAATTTAGCATGGCCAATTCACCTAAGCTGCACGTTTTTGGACTGTGGGAGGAAACCAGAGCACCCGGAGGAAACCCACGCACCCAACTGAATTCAGCTTGATGGTATTTATAATTATTCAAGAAATTTTAATAAGATCTAGGAAAATCTAAGAATAACTGTGAATAGTATATCTAAGAATATCTTAGAATATCCATCAATATTTAAGTTAAAGTTTTAGCTTAAAGCCCTGAACGAGTAAGATTTTTTTCTCCAGTTGGATAAAATACCTCTTGGGAGGTATTAGTCATATATAGTCATATTACCCCCAGGTTTCTACATTTTGTTTGGTTTCAAAAGTATATTCATAGAAAGAAATCTTCATGTACGTACATGGTTAATGAAGTTGTTCAGATCTACATCCACTTTATTTACAGAGAAGGCAACAAGCATTGTGGCTTGACTTTCTCTATATTTACAACTAAATTCTTGGCATTTAGCTGCAGCAACAGGTGATAGAGTTGACCCTGACTGAGTGTCCACCACAGAACACACCAGATGGCCTCCTTCTTTAGAGACCGCAATTTCCCTTCCCATGTGGTTAAAGATGCCCTCCAACGCATCTCGCCTACATCCTGCACCTCTGCCCTCAGACCCCACCCCTCCAACCGTAACAAGGACAGAACGCCCCTGGTGCTCACCTTCCACCCTACCAACCTTCGCATAAACCAAATCATCCGCCGACATTTCTGCCACCTCCAAACAGACCCCACCACCAGGGATATATTTCCCTCCCCACCCCTTTCCGCCTTCCGCAAAGACCGTTCCCTCCGTGACTACCTGGTCAGGTCCATGCCCCCCTACAACCCACCCTCCCATCCTGGCACTTTCCCCTGCCACCGCAGGAACTGTAAAACCAGCGCCCACACCTCCTCCCTCACCTCTATCCAAGGCCCTAAAGGAGCCTTCCACATCCATCAAAGTTTTACTTGCACATCCACTAATATCATTTATTGTATCCGTTGCTCCCGATGCGGTCTCCTCTACATTGGGGAGACTGGGCGCCTCCTAGCAGAGCGCTTTAGGGAACATCTCCGGGACACCCACACCAATCAACCACACCGCTCCGTGGCCCAACATTTCAACTCCCCCTCCCACTCTGCCAAGGACATGGAGGTCCTGGGCCTCCTTCACCGCCGCTCCCTCACCACCAGACGCCTGGAGGAAGAACGCCTCATCTTCCGCCTAGGAACACTTCAACCCCAGGGCATCAATGTGGACTTCAACAGTTTCCTCATTTCCCCTTCCCCCACCTCACCCTAGTTCCAAACTTCCAGCTCATCACTGTCCCCATGACTTGTCCAGACTTGTCCTACCTGCCTAACTCCTTTTCTACCTATCCACTCCACCCTCTCCTCCCTGACCTATCACCTTCATCCCCTCCCCCACTCACCCATTGTACTCTATGCTGCTTTCTCCCCACCCCCACCCTCCTCTAGCTTATCTCTCCACGCTCCAGGCTCACTGCCTTTATTCCTGATGAAACGTCGATTTTGAAGCTCCTTGGATGCTGCCTGAACTGCTGTGCTCTTCCAGCACCACTAATCCAGAACCTGACTGAGTGTTGCAGACTGGCACATTCCAAGGTCCAGGACTATGTGCTGAGGGGTGCACTGAAGCCTGGGGCAGCTGCTGCCAAGGTGCAGCGGAGAAAGGCCACCATGTAAGGTCCTTCTGCCAAAGCATAGCATCCATCCAGTAAACTGAGGGTTTCTAATATTTCTGAAATTTCTGAAAGTGGCTTAAATTTATATTTCCAGACACCCAGCTCCTGCTTTTCAAATGTGAGGGTCAACCCTCTGAATAGGTTCCTCGCATTTTCATGTGATGCTAAACCATTTAACATTATTCCTTAATTATTCAGTAAAGGTTTTGAATCTTTATCTAGTAAATTTCTTTGTGTTGATTTATACACCTATCATCTTTCCCTTTGTTAAAGGCTTCTAAGTACAGATGTTTCATTTTTATATCTGGATATTCCTTTCAACTCTCCCTTATACTTTAAATCATAATATAATTCTTCATTAAACATTTATCATATGTAAACATGTTTCACGTTTCTTGGTTTTTTAATGATATTAATGCAATAATGATCTTTGGCATTCTTACCAGTTGCATAGTTCTCCATTTCTTCTATAATTAACATTTTACTTTCACGCACAGGTGTGAAGGTGCATTGTGTCTTCCTAGCTCTCCTTATTTGTTGATTAAGCTATGTTTATTGTATTTTTGTTGCCTGCATTGAGCACTGAATTTACTAATAACATAAATGTGTCACCTTTATCTCCCCTTTTAGGTATATTCTTTTCCTGCTAATGGTGATGAAGTTTTTTCGACCTAAATCCCATCTAAATCTTTATTTTGAAAACATACCTACATGTGTACTACCTAATTATAATGTGAAGTGGACAAAGTTAAGAATCACACAACATCAGGTTCAGGTCCAAAAGGGTTATTTGAAAGTACAAGCCCCATTAGCTGCCTGATGAAGGAGCAGTGCTCCGAAAGCTTGTACTTTCAAATAAGCCCATTGGACTGTAACCTAGTATTGTATGATTTTTAACTTTATGCAATTGTAATACTTACTTCAGCTTCAATCAGATCCATATTTCTAAGCAGATATTATTACAGGGAGATTAACAGGGAGCTTCAATATTCACTGCTATTGAGTTATTGGTCACATGCAAAAACTCATGAAGTTCCCCTTTGAATATTTGCAGCCAATCAACACTCACTACATTTGTCTGTGCCTTTTTCCATATGTCTGTGATGCTCTGTAAAAGATCTCAGTCAAGTCTTCTTAGAGTCTTCAGGATAAAAAGACTCAATTTTATTGTGGCAATTAAAGATTTTTAAGTTTCCAAACGCTCTATTTCACCAACAGTTTGAGGGGAACAAATCAACATGGAATTCTAACTGATCTTTAACTTTGGCTAGTCACAAGTCTAATCATCCTAACGATATATACCAATAATCTATTTGGTTTTGTCTCACCATTATGACAACAATGGGAACCTTCACAAAGTCACATATTCAGGTATTTCTTTTGTTCAATAACTTCAAAACGCAACTCTTTGTGTTACAATATTTCAGATGAAATTTTCCCATTGCATGTAGATCTGTCTGTAATCCATTTTTGTTATCCAAAGTCCAAAGACTTTGCACATTCTCCCTGTGTCTGTGTGGGTTTCCTTTGGGAGCTCCGGTTTCTTCCCACAGTCCAAAGATGTGTACACCAGGTGAATTGGCCATGCTAAATTACCCATACTGTTGGGGCATGATTCAGAGGGAAATGGGTCTGGGTGTGTTACTCTTTGGAGGGTCAGCGTGGACTTATTGGGCCAAATGGCCTGTTTCCACACTGTAGGGAATCTAATCTAACCTCAGCACACAGGTGCTTGTATTATCTACACAATTAGGAGAAAGTGAGGACTGCGATTGCTGGAGATCAGAGTGGAACTGTGTGGTGCTGGCAGCACCAATTGCAGACTGTTTCCATGATGTCTTCATCCAGATCAGAGACACAAAGTGTAAAATGCAACTGCAGATCCCTGAGGGGCTCCATTAGATGCTAGCTTCCATACAGAACCTCTGTCATTCAAAATTACCTTTGACTATCGGAATAGAACGAATTTGAATTCAACCCAAACATTTCACAAGGCTTAGCTTTATTGGGTGGTGACTTGTCAAAATGTTTATAAGGTGTAGTTACATATGCAAGATTGTAATTCAGCTCGCGGGGCAAACAGGGAACGCAAGTAATACACATGGTGGCTGGTAATTTGTGACATGTTTGTAATTCAGTCAGGCCCCTGGCCATTTTCACAACTACTTCTTTCAGAAATCTAATAACATGGTAGTCTAAATTAAGTGTAGACTAAATTTAGTGTAGACCTGATGAAATCATTGGCACTGCCATGTTTACTTGAATTTGTGGGAGCCTATATGCAGTGATAACAGCAGCAGTCAATTGGAGGTGGATGTGATTGGACTCTGAAAGGATTACTTGTACTGATTGAAATGAGGGTCAAGTGGATCTCATTGATTATGAGATTCTTGATTGGGATTGCTAACCTGGGCCAATCAGGGAGTCCTAGCTAATAAACATATACAGAAGATTCAGAGAGTCACCTCATTCTAGGGACTGGCTTTGAGCTGATGGGTCAGAGCTCACGTACTGTGCATATGTAAATAAAGAGTGACTGGGTGACAGGACACCAGCCTCTGTGCAGTTATTTCATACTGAAGCCGGCAGTAAACAGCCGCTGAAGACAATTTGTAATTTTGCCTTGTTGTTTGATAGGAAAATTTCCCTATCAACCTCAGATCATTGAATTTTGAGGAGTCAGGGCACCTACAAGTGTCATCTTTTTACTAGTGTTCTGAAAATGTTTCACTTCATGATTAAATATTTTAGGAATAAAACTTTAGTTTGGAGAATTTAAATTTGTAAATGTAATGTAACTGGAATTCAAAAGTTTCCAAATTACCCAAGGTGTTTAAGCATCAAAGGTTTTCCATATGTGTCTGCAAGGTTAGAGCTAGAATGACAAGCACCATAGAAGTCTATGTAGGCCTGCTTAGCTGGAGAATTAAAGTCTGCAAGTCTCAGGAAAGGTGACCTGTCTTCATTAGAAATGTGACTTAAATGTATAATTTCCAAGGTCAAAAAATGCTTGAAAAACAACTGATAAACAAGGAAAATGCTTAAAGTATCCATATACCTTTCAGATCAATGGATATGTTTTGTGGGTCATCTCAGGTGTGCCATGTTGCCAGGGTATAGATTACAGAGAGACAATTTATTGTTTTAGGTTTATCACTGTTTATAAAACTAGTTAGACAGATGAAAATACTAGTAGGAGGCAGCTGTGTATCTGCCAACAGCCAGAATTGAGAAGATAGAGGCCGTGAGGAACAAAGAACGTTCATGACCTGGAATCACTGAAGAGGTATTGTGAGTGAAATGAGAAGTTCAAATTTATGATGTGCTAAAATGTGTCTGATTTGCCTGGTAAAGTTAGCAGAAGAGAATTGCAGTGGTTTCCTCACAGAGACAGGAGAAACCTTAACTGGGAGGAGTATTTGGGCAGGGAATGGGCAGAAAAGCTGAACATGTGCAAATCTAGCAGCTACCTGTTTGATTTTAACTTTCTGACCTCACCCTCCACTGAACAGCTCTCCTCCCAGAATAGAAATAACATAAAGGCTGGCTGGCAGGTCAGTTTGGAAGCTGGACTGGAATGAGTGGAATCACCTCCTGGCACTAAACGAAAACATACATACTTTGCATTTTCAAGATGTATTCCAGAAGGAAAGTAAATCCCATGGTGGGGTCCGCAGATGTATTTCTGGTGCTGGTCCCACAGTGAAATACTTACTGGTTCCAGATCTACTTCTGGCTGTCTTCATCTGATAGGTACCCTGCAGCAGCCAAATAGATCTTTGAACTCAACCTATTATTTAGGGGAGGACCCCACTAATTTCATGTGCATGGCCTGGTCTAAAGAACAAATAAGATGAAATACAATAGGATTCAGGCAGAATATCAGCTGGTGATCTGGTCAATTTTAGTAGCAGATAATAATAAAATCAGCATGGATTGGAATCTTGCATACCACAGATTCATTGAGAACTTCACTCTGGAAATTCTGAATCATACTTCAACTGCTGAACTATTCCTGACACTGAGATTATCCTAACATATATCGTTCACTGGTAGAGGACAAGCTCAGTTCAAACAGGAAGCAAGTCTGTTCTTTTTCTGGTAGACTTAGCACTGTTATCCGGACTTTGAAATAAGATTAAACATTTAGGAAGCTGGTTGAAATTTCAAAAGTATGAATTTGTCTCCATCCATGTCATGGACTAATCCTTAAGGAACTGAAAGAGCAGACATTTCCAATTTAAGGGACGTTTAATGCCAAGATCCATTACTTTAAAAGCTTCTTAACTGAGATTTAACACACATTACTATGTAATGTGTAAATACTATGTAATGGAAACAAATGAAGACAATTTAAGTAAATATAAAATACATGGTTTTTGGAAAATTAGTACTTCCCAATATGGAAAAGAACATTGCTTTCTATTGAGGTTAGGTATATAAGTTAATGTCAAATCCCATGTCTGAATTTGTCTTCATTTGTTTCCATTAACAACTTATTTAATTGCTCTACTGAAATCTCTTTGGTGCACAAGTAAATAACAATTATTTCAGGACAATGATATTTTAACTGAAGGATGAATATATGCGAGTAGAGTTATAAGTAGTGCAGAGATTAAGAAATATCAGTGAGGAAGGCATCAAGTGGATGGCTGAAAAACAGACCAATAGTGATGATGCTTTTGAAGTGCAAAATTGGTAAGAGGATGTGTCATTGATAGCTGGCAATCCTAGCTTGTATTACCTTGAACCCAAAATGTTATTGTCAACTGTATATTAGACACTGACTTTCTTAAAAGACAGCTGTAAAACATTACCAGCTTAGGAACAGAGAATGTGTCATAATAAAAGTCCCAGATGTATAATAGTGTCAGGATGTGTTGCTAGGTTTTGCGAGGCACACTGTGGCAACTCCATACGACCATAAGACATAGGAGCGGAAGTAAGGCCATTCGACCCATTGAGTCCACTCCGCCATTCAATCATGGCTGATGGGCATTTCAACTCCACTTACCCGCATTCTCCCCGAAGCCAATCTTGTTCCAAATAACCATGAATGAAAGCTCTCCCTGCCCACCAGAATGTTGCAGGGAATACGCCATTCCCTTTGGATTTATTTAATATTGTCACTTGTATGTAGGTACAGTGAAATGTTAAAAATGTCACCACATCTGATGCCATCTTGGATTACAGAATAAGTTACTGAATAAATTGTACAAATGGTAAAATACTGAATAAATTAACACTAAATTGATATTACTGAGGCCGAAACAGCTCCACAAGTTCGTCTTTCCCTCTAGGTAGATTTTGCAATCCCTGCTCCTCCAGTTGCTGCCATCCAACATTGTTCCCTGGGGTCCTGACAATGTGCTCCAATTCTGTCACCACCGGTGACGTTGTTTCCATATGTGCTGCCTCTGAGAGCTGGAGATAGTCATGCTGTGTGGGTCCTGTGTACCCTCCAATGCTGGACACTGACTGATGGCGATCTGGCTTGTCTTCTGACACCGCCATCTGAGACGAAGTGGGGATGGAGATAAACGGGGCCCTGGCCTCCCACAGGAGGAGGCCCCACGGCAACCAAAACCAAAATAAAAATGGTTACTGAGCTGCAACGACAATATTGAAGCTGCATGGATGCAGCTGGACCTGCTGCATGAGTCAAAGAGTGGCTGAGACTCTCAAACCCATTGGCATCTCCATGAACATGATTTGTTGCCGTTACATTACTAGTGCTGGGCTATTGTCAATGCTGGATTTCTTAACACCATTCATAGAATATAGAACATAGAACAGCACAGTACAGGCCCTTTGTTACTTGATATTGTGCCAAACTTTTATCCTACTCTAAGATCAAATTAACCTACATACCCTTCATTTTACTATCATCCATGTGCCTATCCAAGAATAGCTTAAATGTCACTAATGTATCTGATTCTACTGTCACCGCTGGCAGTGCATTCCACGCACCCACCATTCAGTAAAGAACTTACCTCTGACATCTCCCCTAAACCTTCCTCCAATCACCTCAAAATTATGCCTCCTTATGATAGCCATTTCCGCCATGGGAAAAAATCTCTGGTTATCCACTCTATCTGTGCACCTCATCATCTTGTGCACCTCTATCAAGCCACCTCTCATCCTTCTTTGCTCCAATGAGAAAAGCCTTAGCTCCCTCAACCTTGCTTCAAAAGACATGCCCTCCAGTCCAGGCAGCATCCTGGTAAATCTCCTCTGCACCCTCTCTAAAACTCCAATATCCTTCTTAAATGAGGCGACCAGAACTGAACACAATATTCCAAGTGTGATCTAACCAGGGCTTTATAGAGCTGCAGCATAACCTCATGGCTCTTAAACTCAATCCTCCAGCTAATGAAAGCTAACACACCATATGCCTTCCTAACAATCCTATCAATTTAGGTAGCAACTTTGAGGGATTTATGGACTTGGACCCCAGGGTCTCTCCTTTCCTCCACACTGCTCAAGAATCCTGCCTTTAATCATGTAATCTGCATTCAAATTTGACCTTCCAAAATGAATCACTTCATACTTTTCCAAGTTGCACTCCATCTACCACTTCTCAGCCCAGCTCTGCATCCTGTCAATGTCATGTTGCAATGTACAACAACCCTCCACAAGAGGCACAACTCCACCAATGTATGTGGATGTGACAAACTTACTAACCTACCCTTCTACTTTCTCATCCAAATCATTTATAAAATCACAAAGAACAGAGGTCCCAGAACAGATCCCTACGGCACACCATTGGTCACCAAGCTCCAGGCTGAATACTTTCCGTCTGCTACCGCCCTCTGTCTTCTATGGGACAGCCAATTCTGTGTCTAGGCAGCCATATTTCCCTGTATTCCATGCCTCCTTACTTTCTTAATAAGCCTACCATGGGAACCTTATCAAACGCTTTGTTAAAATCCATATATTCACCACACCCACTGATCTACCTTCATCAATGTGTTTTGTCACATCCTCAAAGAATTTAATAAGGCTTGTGAGGTATGACCTGCCCCTCACAAAGGCATGCTGACTATCTCTAATCAAACTATGCTTTTCCAAATAATCATAGATCCTGTCTCTCAGAATCATCTCCAATAATTTGCCCACCACAGACGTAAGACTGACTGGTCTGTAATACCCAGAATTATTCCTATTCCCTTTCTTGAGCAAGGGAATAACATTTGCCACCCTCCAATCATCTGGTACTACTCCATTGTCAGTGAGGATGCAAAGATCATCACCAAAGGTGCAGCAATCTTTTCTCTTGCTTACCATTGTAAAATTTGGTATATCCTGCCTGGCCCAGGGGACTCGTTTATTCTCATGTTTTCAGCCCATCCTACTTCTTAACATCCACCTGTTTGAGCATATCAGCCTGTTTCACACTGTCCTCACGAACGACAAGGTCCCTCTCATTGGTGAATACTGAAACAAAGTATTCATTAAGGACCTCCTCTATCTCCTCCGACTCCAGGATCAAGTTCCCTCCACTATCCCTGATTGGCCTACTCTCACTTTGACCATCCTCTTGTTCCTCACATAAGTGAGAATGCCTTGGGATTTTTCTTAATCCTACCTGCTAAAGATTTTCCATGCCTTCTTCTATCTCTCAAGTCCATTCTTCAGTTCGTTCCTGGCTACCTTGTAACCCTGTAGAGCCCTGTCAGATCCTTGCTTCCTCAATCTTAAGTAAGTTTTCTTCTTCCTCGTGACTAGATGTTCCACATCTTTTGTCATCCAAGATTTCTTCACCCTCCCATCCCTTCCTTGCCTCAGTGGGACAAACCTGTCCAGCACTTGTAGCAACTGCTCCCTAAACAACCTCCACATTTCTGTCATGCATTTCCCTGAGAACATCTGTTCTCAATCTGTGCTCCACAGTTCCTGCCTAATAGCGTTGCAACCATTCTTTGAGCAGAAACTAAACAAGGACATACTTTGATTAAAATAAACCATTTCCAACTTCTTTAGGGAACTACAGAAAATAATTAAAAAGGCTCATGGAATTCTGGTGCAAATGACCAGAGGACATAGAGTACAAGGTGCTAGATGTCATGCTTCAGCCCCACAAAGACTTGATTTATGCATATATTTCACAACAGCTTTGCCAGCACTTCTTTCTTGTATATCTGGGCAGCCTATTATGGCATAGGCTTGGCCTTGCCATTTCTTCTGAAGAACCAGTACCTTCATCACTGTGCAGAATCAAAAACTGATTAGTGAGTAGAATCCCATGGAACTACTGCACTACATCCCTGGCTTTCTTCGACTACCTGGGAGCCATCCATTCCAAGTCTGCCAGTATGCCTTGAGTTTGCAGTTGGACCTCCTGTCTAAATGTACTACCCATGTTGTTCTATACCTCACCGATGCAACACAGTCACTCCAGCCACTGATTGAGCTCCAAACCCGAGCTCAAACTAGTGAGACTTCCTGTAAATATACCTAGGTCACATCACGTGTTGTTGATCCTCATTTGCCAAAGGATAGGCAACCCTCTTAGTCAAGCTGTCCTGCCATACCTTAATCTTAAATTTCCACCATTTCCCATGCACTTATTTTTTTCTTGTATTGGATTGTTTTAAAAAAGCTTACTTTTTTCAAACATTCCTGACACTGAGGCACAGTCTCCAATAGTAACTGCTCATAAAGCAACTCCCCTTCCCTCTCTTCACTGAACTGCCCCATAGCAAGCTTAACTCTCATCATAAATCTTACTTAAAGCACCTCTTTTCCCCACACATCACAGGATTGTTATGGTGTAGATGGAGGCAATTTGGCCCATCATATCTGCACTGCCTCTTCAAACAAGTATCAGATCTATTGCCAATCTCCTGCTTCTTTCCCATACCCTTGCACACAATTTCGATCCAAATAACCATACATGTTGGAACCACTTTGAAGCAAATTTCCAAGTACTCACTGTTTCATCTCACTTCAATGTCGTCTGACTGTGAGCTGCTTACTGACCAATTTTGCAAGTTTTCAAGCTATCAAGAACAACAAATAAAGTAGATAAAAATGAACAGTTTCTGCTTCTTCATAAGGCTAGGACTAGTGACTATAATTTAGGACAAGAACTCAAAGGAATGAAACAAAACCAAAATGCTGCAAGAAATGGAATTCTGAAATAAAAACAGAAAATGCTGGAATACTCAACATATCCTCAGCTTTTGACAAAGCGTCACTGACCCGAAATGTTAGCTCCGTTTCTCTCTTCACAGATGTTTTAATATTTCCTGTGTTTTCTGTTCTTCTTGCAATTACGAGAGAAATTAGGAGACAATTCTGTACTAAATGGTGGTAAGAATTTGGAGTGCTCTTCCACAACTGGCAATTGATGCTAAATCAATTGTTCAATTTCATACTGAAATTGATGGAGTTTTGTTAACAAGGGGTATGAAGCAAAATGGGACAAGGTTAATTTTCAAATGAGTCGTGATCTCATTGAACTGCAGCATACATGGCCAACTCATGCTCCTATGTTCCAAATGAAGAGAGCTTGGTGAGGTTTATCCACCTGGTGTGATTGTTTTCAGCAATGGGATTTCACAATAAACAAGCCTATTTGATTTTCCCTATTTCTATTCTTATTCAAATAGAAGTGGATTTTTTTTCTCTCTAATGTTACCTGTACAACTGACTAGTTCAGGAAAAAACCCTATTCTATCACCAGTAATAGTACAAAGATTTTTATAAAATTTTGCATGACTTTATTGCCGCTATAAAACCAGTTGATAGAACATTACATTCAATATGTAAATGGACATGTCAAGTTATAGAACTGAATTAAACTAGCAGTCTCATTTACTAAATTTTACAATATCATACAAAAAGATGGTTAAATTACAATGGAGTGTTCTTATATGTTGACACTGAGTTATGTGAAAAGTCATCATTTTTACAATACTATCCTTTTGGGCTCGGCACTAAGTATGAACACTAAAAAGTTTATTCTTTTTACTTTTTTTATAAAGTCTTCTTGAACTTGGAACTACTATAATGGGTCCAAAATTAAAGGTGAATCACATAATGTTAATGGCTCTCAGTTAAAAGTGGAGTTAAATGTAGACTGTATATTTAAAAGTCGATCGTCAATTTGATTTTCTTCTGCAATGGCAATAATTTAGGCCCAGAATACTTTGTTTTTGGTTTGAATACATAATCTGAGTTAAAATAGATATGCATCATATAAAATCCTCTCTCGCAATTTTTGGTTTTCGATTGTCCTTTTTAAATGAATTATACCAAAGAATACAGATACCACATAAAGTTCAACATGTTTCATGTCAAACCTTTTTCATAATAGTGTCAATAACTTGGTTTTCCTACACCAAAGATAAATCACAGTTAGCAGTCTGGGGGTTGATGGAAGAGAATAGGGGACTTCTTAACCAAATAAATTCAATTTCTAACTCCAATTGTTATTGGGTTAATTTGCATGGGTTTGTGGTTGGCCTCTGATGCAGAAAGTATTTTGGTCACAGAGAATATACTTTTGTCTGGGTGAAGAGGAAGACAATTTTTTTTTTTCTTAGCAGAACCAGTTCTTTCCCACTAAACTATATCACATTGGAGCTTAGCTCAAAGTCAATTATACAGTCCAATCCACACCCTTTCTACACTGAAAACATAGGGCAGTAAGCGACTTCAAGAAGTGTGAAAGGGTAATTTTGTGCAAGGTGAGGGATAATGAGAGGAACCAGTTGTGAAAATTGGAGGATGGCAACACTTGACTATTGCTGAAAAGACAACTTGCTGAAACATTTGGTCTTGTGGTCTTCAGGACAAGCCCATGAATGTCAAATTTCAAACAATTAATCCTACGGGAGAAAAGAGTGATGATTGATTGGTAGGGTGAACACTGATTTACCGAGGTATTTCCAAAGAGAAAGTGACTTTAATTTTAGCTGACAGCAAAAGAAACAAAACTACCAGGAGGAGGATCAGGGTGTCAATGGTTATCGATAGATGCAATGATCTACTGTAAAAGGACTCCATTGCTTGCCCTTGTATCTTTTCCTGATCCCTTTTTTGAAGAACCCAGAACCCTGGGAAGCCAATACGTCCTACCACATCAATGCCTTAGCCAATCAGTGTCAGTCAATCAGCATCTCTTTTTCTGTTGTAATTGATTGAAATTTGTCATTCTTGTGTTTGTCCCAATGAGTGCAAATGAAAAGCTTGAGCAAGTTATCTCTCTTTGTAGCAGTATTCAAATGCTGTACTCCCACATGATTGCTTATGACATTACTCTCGCAGTTTAGGATGAAAAATCCAGTATCATAGTTGCTGTCATGAGATAATAGCATCAAGGACTTAAGTAGTATATTCAAGTTAAATAAATATTAAGCAAAAGCATACATGGATTTTATATGAACAGAAAGACAAAATTATACAATTTAAATACATCAACACTAGTTAAATACTGGTACTGCTGTCTACATCATGTAAACACCATCCGACACATAATACAAAGCAGCGTATACTTTAGCCATGTGCTCACAACACTGATAGCCTGTATGCTCTTGACCAAAGCTGTTAATTGATACCAAACAGAAACAATTACAATCTGAAGAAGGTAGCTTCAGGAAGCCTCGCATGGGATCCTTTTATGGAAAATAACAGCTTGTTTTGGTTGATACTGTTGCCTGCGTTTTTTTCTTTTTCCCCAGTGACAAAGCAGTAACATTTTAAAAGTGTTTCTGAAGGTTTTGTTGCACAGTGCATAGCACATGGGATTCACAGTGCTATTGACGTAGCACAGCCAATAACCTAGTTGCCACAGTGAATCGCGAATGCATTTGTCACAAAATGTGTTCACCAGTACCATTATGTTGTAAGGTGTCCACGTAATAATAAAGGCAAGCAAAATTGCACTGAGTGTCTGCGCAGCCTTCTTTTCTTTTACAAGTGACATTCTTTTACGCTTTGTAATCTGAGTTCTTGTTTTGGAAGCAAATGCTTTAGCAACTGTGGCTTCTCTGAGAGACATAGAAGTGGATGATTTTGCTAAAGATGCAATTCCTCTAGAAGTCTTTGAGGAATGGATTGATGGCAGTGACTGAACAGGAAGCTTGGCAAAATGCTGGTGAAAGCTGTTGCCTTGCTCATCTGGGTCCTTGAACTCCTGCGACTGGAACTTCCTTTCCTTTACACTATTATCTGCCTTGGCGAGTTCATCACTGCAAAGGTCAATGTTATTGGCATTCGTGGATCTCGAGAGGCTAGCAGCCGTCTTCAGTCCAGGTAGGTTTAACACGATGGAGTAAATAGCTCGTGTTTCCGGCACGACATCGTCCTCGTCAGATGAAGCGGAATGATCTAAAGAGCCACCGCCATCATTGTTATTCCAACTATCGCTGCTGCTTCCCTCTTGCTCCCCCTCGGTGCTGGACTTCCACGTCTTTGAGTCTGCCCAAAAGCGGCACCTCCTGAGCCTCCTTTGCTCTTTCATTTCTGCCCGCTGCAGTTCGTTGCTGCTGCAGCTCCTGGAGCTGCCCGTTTGATGGACAAAATGGATGGTTTCCATGTCAGTGGTTGAGGCCTGGAGAGCTGCCAGTTCTTTGGTGCGTTTTTCAGTTTCCTTGTAAATTCTCCAGTACAGAATTGTCATGATGGTGACAGGCAAGTAAAATGCAGCAATGGCAGTACCAAAAGTAATTATTGGTTCAGATAAAAACTGTATGAAACATTCATCGGGTGGCACTGTTCTCTCACCAACAAAATATTGCCAGAACAAAATAGCAGGGGCCCAGAGCACAAATGAAACAATCCAAGCAAGCCCTATCATTATCCCAGCTCTTTTGGGAGTTCGTTTAGCTCTGTAGGTAAGTGGCCTAGTAATTGATAGGTATCTGTCAAAGCTTATAACTAGAAGATTCATGACAGAGGCATTGCTGGCAACATAGTCAATAGCAAGCCACAGGTCACAAGCTACATTTCCTAAAGCCCATCTATCCATTATGATGTACGTTGTGTACAGGTTCATTGAAATCACTCCAATGATCACATCTGCAAATGCGAGACTTAGGAGAAAGTAGTTATTCACCGTTTTTAATTGTTTGTTCACCTTGAACGCGACTATAACCAGAATATTCCCAATTATTGTCACCAAAGAAAGTATTCCTGTTAAGAAGGCGATTAAAACAACTTGCCAAACAGTGTGACCTCCGAGGGGATCAACTGTACTATTACTTAGAACAGACCTATTCGATTCCAGTGAAGTGGTGGGAGAAAGTACGGCTGATCTGAACAAGCCATTGGCACTTCGGTCTACTGGCCTGCTGCCAAGAACTGCTCCACTCTGTGAATCACGGTTCCATAAGAAGCTGGAATTGAAGAAGAAAGAGGATACTGTGCTGTTGTAGTCAGGGATCATTGTGGCTTTCTGGCATATTCTGCAAAAGAAACAGAAGAAGAAAGTAGAATAAAGATTGGTTCTATTCAAAGAATAAAAACAGCAAAGCCTCATCCATGAGCATCAGTGTGAAATGTCTGCTATATTTTGCCATATACAATCGTTCAGTACAACGCTCTATCACACTTCCAGTGTCACCTTCACATTTCTAACAAACCACAAAAATAAAATATATACAAGTAGGGGAATCCTTCAAGAACATCATGGAAGAGAAATTTGCTCATGCATGGAAGCTTTTAACAACAAGACACACACTCATGTTAAATCCCCAGGTAATGCCACAGGCCAATTTCAATATAGATTGTGGGGAGTTTCTTCATTGACATGATTGAAGAATGTGGCTTTAGTTGTACAGACAATAATGTACATCTCTGGCTCTCCTGGTGGATCAGAACTAGAGGGAGAGACAAAAAATCTGCAGATGCAGATGAAATCCAAGGTAGACAAGCAGTAAGTTGGATGCTGTGTTCTTCCAGTCTCCTGCTTGTTTCCTAGTGAATCAACATAGATCTCTGGAAGGAGTGGTGCTACATGAAAAAACTTTTCCTCCAAATTAACAGGGCGAGAATGTTGGTGATCCTTTAATTCTGATAGAGACATGTGGGCCAAATAGCCTCCTTCTGTGCCGTGAAATTCTATGACTCTATAAGTGTTTCTCCAAAGTTAAGTTTGGTGGTTTATAAATTGGCAATTAATTTAGCAGCCACCCACCAACGCTTTAAAGGAATGAAACATTGGACAAGACTTTCCTTCTTGATATTCCAGCTCTTCTGACATATGTTTGCTGCAATTAAACAGGAATTTTGCACCGTGTGCTAGTGTATTTAAATTTAACTATTCACCACGTATGCATGGGATGTATCTGAGGATGCTAGTGGAAACAAGGGAAAAAAGGAGGCTGCAAAGGCAGTAATCTTACAATCTTCTTTAGAAATTGGAATAGTGCCAGAGGGATATTAATAAAACTGGAAATGTTACACTTTTGTTCGAAAAAGGGGATAAGAATAAACCAGCCCAATCAGTTTAATGATAGGGAAGCTTTCAAATATTATAATCTGAGACAAAATTAACTGTTGGATAAGTGAGAATCAGATAATCAAAGCTAATGTGAATTTGTGAAAGGTAAATCATGTTCAGCTAATTTGCTGACATTTTTTTCATGAGATTACAGTGAGGGGTGATCAGAGAATGCAATTGAAGTAACATAAATTGACTTTCAAAAAACCATCTTTGACATAACATAACATAAAAGGCTTCGAAGGAAAGTTAAAGCTCATGGAATAAAGGGGACAGTGGCAACAGGGATTGGAGGGTGACTGG
Source organism: Chiloscyllium plagiosum (assembly GCF_037043375.1). Classification (NCBI taxonomy): domain Eukaryota; kingdom Metazoa; phylum Chordata; class Chondrichthyes; order Orectolobiformes; family Hemiscylliidae; genus Chiloscyllium; species Chiloscyllium plagiosum. The sequence continues at coordinate 28,374,794 of NW_028270148.1, read as the reverse complement.
AAACAGGGTGTAGCGGTGAACAGTTGTTACCCAGACCAGAGAAAGGTACATGGTGCAGTTCCCCATGGTACTAAAACTATTGCATCCCTTGATATGTATCATTGACCTAGACTTCTCTGGAATTTAGAGAATGAGGGGAGATCAAATTGAGATATTCGAGATAATAAAAGGAATGGGTAAAATAGATGAGGAGAGGCAGCTTCCTCTTGTGGTTCTAGGACTAGAGGGCATAGTCTTAGGATATGGAGTAGCAAATTTAAAACAGAGTTAAGAAGAAATGACTCTCCTAAAGGGTTGTGAGTTTATGGAATTCACTACCCCAAAATGCAGTAGATGCTGGGACAGTGGGTAAGTTTAAGGAGGAGTAAGACAGATTTTTCATTGGTAATGGGTTGAAGGGATATGGCAGGAAAATGGGTTCAGAAGCATATCAGCCATGAATGAATGGCATAGCAGACTTAATGGGCCAAATGCCATAATTCTGCTCCAATATCTCATGAACTTGGGTGAATAGGGTACAATTTCAAAAACTGCAAATGACTCAAAACTTGAAAGTATTGTGAACTGGGATGGTAGTGATATACTTCAAGTGGAAAAAGAAGGCTGAAAGAATGGGCAGGCACATATAAATGCAACTTAATGCGAAGAAGTGTGAAGAGATTCATGTTGTTAGGAAGAGTAATTGAAGAAAATCTGAAGTCAAAGCAACAATTCTAAAAGAGATACAGGAATATAGTGACTGGGGGTTCAACATGCATAAGTTGTTGAAGGTGACTGTGATTGAGCAAGTGGTCAAAAAGGCATTTGGCATCCAGGGTTCAGAGACATTGCACACTAAAAACAAGGGCATTATCATGACCATTTATAAAATACTGGTTTGACTTCAATTGGAGTATTGTGTCCAATGATGAGAATTGAACTTCAGAAATAATGTAAAAACATTTAGAAACATTGGAGAAATGATTGATGAGAGTGGTTCCAAGATTGAGAGACTTGAGGTGTGCGGGTAGAGTAGAACAGCTTGGGTTCTTCTCCTTAGGGATAAATAGTACTGTGGGTGCTGAGAATTTGAAACAAACACAAAGAATAATGCTGAAGAAACTCTAGATCTAGCAGCATCTGTGGAGAAAACAAACAAAGTTAACATTGCAAGCTTGATGTGACTCTTCTTCTGAAGAAGTCAGAACTTGGAAGAATAGAGTTCAGTTATAGAGTCTAGAGCCATACAGCATGGAAACAGACCCTTTGTTTCAACCAGTCCATGCTGACCATAATCCCAAACTAAAGTAGTTCCACCGGCCTGCGCTTGGCCCTTATCCTTCCAAACATTTCTTATTCATGTGCTTATCTAAACATCTTTTAAATGTTGCAACTGTACCCGTATCCGCCACTTCCTCTGGAAGTTCATTCCACACACAAACCACTCACTGCGTAAAAACGTTTCCCCTCATGTCTTTTTAAAAATTTTTTCCTTTCACCTTAAAAATATGCCCCTTAGTCTTGAAATCCCCCATCCCAGGGAAAAAAAGACACCTGCCATTCATTTTATGTATTCCCCTCATGATTTTATAAACTTCCATTAGGTCACCCATTAACTCATATGCTCTAATGAAAAACCATCCCAGCTTATCCAGCCTCCGGTTATAAATCAAACCCTCCATTCCTGGCAACATCCCGGTGAATCTTTTCTGAACCTTCTCTAGCTTCATAATATCCTTCATATAACAGGGCGACCAGAACTGGACACAGTTTTCAGGAAGAGGCTTCACCAACATCCTGTACAACCTCAACATGGCATCCCAACTCCTATGCTCAATGATCTGAGCAATGAAGGCAAGTGTGCCAAACACCACCTTAACCACCCTGTCTACCTGTGATGCAAACTTCAAAGAATTATGTACCTGAACCCTGAAGAAAAGTTATACTGAACCAAGAATATTAACTCTGTTTCTCTCCACAGATGCTGACGGACCTTCTGAATTTCTCCAGCATGCTCTGTGTCTGTTCAGGGTTCAGAGGAAGTGATGCAGACCTTGTGAGTTCTAGATAGATTAGAGAGAGAGAGAAACTGATCCCGTTAATGGAAAGCTAGCAACAAGGAGGCACTGTTAATAAAATGATTGATAAAAGATCCCAGGACAATATGAGGAATAGTTCTGTCACACAATGAGTAATTATTATCCAGCATATACTACCTGGATGTTTGGTGGAGCTAAATCTAATTCTAGCTTTCCAAACAATATTCGATAATTGGAAATGCTGAAAATGAGAAGGACCTTGGGCAAAGCTGTGGAATGAGCAGAGGGCTGGCATGGACATGATGAGCTGAGTGGCCTTCTTCTGTGTTGTAACCATGCTAGGGTTTCATAAAAAGTTCCAGGCAGTGTGATGGAGCAATGAAGTGGACCCTGCAGCAGCATTTGAAGATCTCTGTCTGGGGAATTGTGCCTTTCTGTCTGTAGAACAGCTTGGAGTTCCAGGTCACTGCAGCACTACACTGCTCCAAACAGCTTACGAAATTATCCTAACCCCCCACCCGAGTAAGCATCCGCTATAAAATAAGTGAGGAAACTGAGAGGACTGAGGAAACTAGGTGCAATTCTCACAAGGAATATTTCAAAATAACTGAACAGAATGAACTGACTTATAGCTTATGCACATAAACAAAAGAGGGGTCTTCTAGTGCATGACACATGCGGTTTCTCTTCACAGTATACACATTCCCATTGATGGCAGCCTTTTATACTGTCCTGCAGGCAGACTGCCAACTTATGCTTGAAGTAGTACTTCAAGTCTATATTATGGAACATGCAACAATCTCCTATTATGGAGCTCCCTACGGAATATAACAATTATGTTGACTCCGGCTTCAAGAAAATTCTTAAGCATGTTGTGAAAGGGTAGACAATAGGATTCATTAATTTACAGGTTTCTCGATGGCTGAACAAATAGGAACCCACAATTTATTTGACTGTGGCCTTCTGAGTTTATTTTTCCCACATCAATTTATTTGAGCATAAATTTCAGTTTCTCATTTTCTGACATTTGTGTCTGCATGATTTCAATATATGGTGTATGTTTAGCATAACCATGAACAGAGAGTGATTGAGGAGCATGGCTTTTCAAACATTGTAATGGTACAGGCATTCCTGTGTTTAAATCATTTTTGTCAAGAGAGGGAAATAGATTTCAGGAGGAATCAGACTGGATCATTGATATAGGTTAGCGTATGTCAGGGTTTTAATTATTTGGATTAGGCTGTATAACTCTACAGTAATTTATTAACATATATAAACCTGAAAGTTACATCTACTCCCTCTGCAAAGCTCCGCTCTGAAAACAAATTGAAGTGAGTTTGTTAAAAAAATCTCTCACAAAGTTGAGGGGTAAATTTCAAATTCACACTTTCCAAATGGGGCAATAAGTCAGAAGCAATATTGGCAACATCAATAGCTCATTCCAACAACAATATACATTTATATAGCACTCGTAATGTTGTAAAATGTTCCAAGATGTTCAAAAACAAAAACTTGACATCAATAAGATCATAAGGAATAGGTACAGCGGCAGCTCACTTGGCTTTTTGATCTGCTCCAGTTTTTAATATGATGCATTTGACATAAGGTGCATTTGATCTGACTGCGGCCATATTTGCCTTCTTGCCTGCCATCACCCTTGATTATCTTGCAGACCAAAAACTGTCTAGCTCAACCTTGGGTACGTCCAATGCCTCAGCTTCTACTGCTCCATGGGGAAGAGAAGTCCAAAGATCAGCAATGATATAAGAGAAGAAATTCCTCCTCATCATTGTCTTAAATGGGGGGCTTTGTTTTTAAATTGTGTGCCCTTGTTCTGAATTGCCCACAAGCAGAAACATTCAGTCAACATCCACCCTGACAAGCCCCCATAGAATCTTAGTGTAACTAAGGTAATCTCTTATTCATTGGAACTCCAAAAGCATTGGCCCAAGATGCTGAACTCTTCTTCATTTGACACTCCCAAAAGTTATTGGTAATGAAATCCAATTACATTAAAATTTAATTCAAAACCCACACTTTGGTCAAACTCATCAAATCAATAAGTCATATTGTGTTTCCTTTCTCTGAAGATCATAAGAAAATAATAAGCTCAGGACCAGAGCACAATGTACTTGCTCTGACATTCAAACAAAACCTTGCAAGCCTTCTCCATCAACTCCATTTTCCTGCCCTAACCTCATACCCTCAATTGCCTTAGTGCCCAGAAATCTAACAGTTTACTCTCTTGTAAAGGACAGCACAAAAGATAATGCAAGGTCTGGTTGTTATTTTGTGTATGAATTGCAGGACATTCACCTCAGGAATTGATGGCTGGTAAAGCATACGAGCTGACCTTAACTTCTGCTCAGATGTCATGAACAATGAATGTGTCTGTAATAATCTTCTAAGATCTATGTGCAGCCGCCATCAATAATGCAGATGAAGGGCAACCACCCACACAAGTGCTGTAAATACTCCTGTGTGAAGCTTTTTGAGTCAGGTTCCAGCTTAAAAAGCACAGCATTGACAACTGTAGCTCTGCTTGCAAATTTGCACTTAAGTATTAACTATATATCATGAGCCGAGCATTGGACAAGGTGCCCTTGAAAGGTCTGTGGTTGACATTCAGTGTAATTGCCACTACAACTAATCTCCAGTCCTCTGAAATTGACAGCAGCTGGAAGTCAGCACACTTACTATAAGCTCTGATACCATGTCCCTTTGTGCTCTGTCATTACGTGCAGGGAGACCTAGCTGGATCCCATCTGTTCAGTGATGCAGGCAATTAAAATACTGATTCTCTGTTAAATGTGGCCTTTTATTCTGACATGTTTGTTTCCAGGCAGATTTTAATTACTGGAGTTGGTATGCAGAATGATGTATGGTATTTTGTGTCTGTCCAATTGATGTAGTAGAAAGACATAAAATATGCTGGTGATAGAATATATGAAGAACGTAATTAATTACGAAATAAATCCTTAAAGCACAGAATCAGTTGATGAACAAAATATTTACAATATTATTTTATTCCTGTCACTTTAAGAGAGCTGAAAAGAGAAAAAAGAATGAATTCAATGCAAATCCGTAGAAATCTGGATGAGTGGGACCACTCAGCACAGCCATTTTGGCGCAAGCGATTTGGCGCAGCCTGTTTGGCGCAGACCCATTTAGGCGCAGAACTGTTTTGGCGCAGATATACGTTTTCCAATAGTTTATAGTTAATCAGTAGTTTGTAGCTATTATTAAAATAAAATATAACCCATTAAAATACCATCAACAATTTTGTTGTCAAAATGTGGAAAGGAAAAGTGCTCATACGACGGCTATATATACATATTTCATAGATATGCTGCTGATAAGATAACAAAATTTTGAAGATGTGAGAGGAAGGACATTTGCAAAACTCAAATTACAAACACTCGTAAGACGATTTAGTGAGAGAAATGATGTTGAGTATTTATGAGGGATTGCCCATAATTTTGAATAAATGTCATATTTTAGATTTTTAGTATTTACCTTATTTCTTTTTTTTTCTTTTACTAATGAGGATAAACATTACTTTTATTTTTACTGCTTTCATTAATGCTTTTAACGAAGCCTGAAAATGAGCTGCGCCAAAATAGTTCTGCAGTTAAATGGGTCAGTGGCAAAATGGGCTGCGCCAAACAGGCCACGCTGAATCGCTCGCGCCAAAATGGCTGCGCCAAATGGTCCTACACCCAAATCTGGATGTACCACCCGGTAGATTCCAATTAGATCTGAAAGAGTCCCAATGTTTGTAGGTTGTAAGATTAATGAAAACAAAATTTACAATTCAGCTTGCATATGCTTTGTAATTAATAAATTGCACACTCTACTGCCAAGATAAATGATGCAAAGTGCTACTGTACAGCAAGAATAAATATTAGTGGAGGCTTTGCCTACATGTCCTCTGGAAATTAAACAGATGAGCTTTAGAAATGCTGGAAAATCACAAGTTTTCTTGGGTTTCCAAACTTCTTCTGTCTGGAAAATTCCTGTCATAATGTCTGTACCTCCGCCCTCCAGCACTGCATTTCATCTCATCCCATGTCAATAAGTATGTTAGGATATTATTTCTTATATTGTGTCCTTTAGTTGCCCCATAGAATGCCCAATATCAAACTGTGAACCAGATTAACAAATTTTCATTTCTGAACTGATTTTCCTGTAAATCTTTTAAGCGCTTTCACATACAAATATTGATTCTTGTCCATCTCACATCTCCTGAAGTACTGGCCTGCAATTTGCTTTAGAAATGGGATTTAAGTATCACTTTGTTTCTCCCAAACTGGTGCTGACATCCACTGATCTAATTTGAATCTAACAAATCCTGCTGACTTAACCCTAAGCATTGCAATCACATTTCTGCATCAAACTTGAAACAAAACAGAGATTATAATTTCTCCCCTGGCTGCTCTCGCACACCCTTTTCAGACTTGCATTCATTCTTCTTTGTAAAGGAAATTTCCATGTGTCTGTGTAGGTTTACTGGGAAGTTGTGGCAAAGAACTCTGCTCTAGCTGTACTGTGCCTCCAAAATTTATCCTGGCTGTTATACATCACATAAACAAGTTTGCTTCATGACTTCTTATCCAGTCAGCATGACCAACTGTCCTATGTGAAGGCATTGTTCATTACTATACTTGTTTTGTAACCCTTAAGGAACACATTTTGTCCCATATTTCTAGAATGGCATGTGGGAGACTGATAACAAAAACAGAAATTGCTAGAAAAGCTTAGCAGGTCTGGACAGCATCTAATGGAGAGAAATCAGAGTTTCCAGTCGAGTGACCCTTCCTGAGACTGAGCCCGGCAGCCTCAGCTGACCGATTTGAGCAGGGCTGCAAGCCTGTGATCAGTTTAGGATAGAAATGGTGATTCTGCAACTTCATAAAGCTGGAAAGCTTTATTGCTTTAATTTTCCACCCCATTCTACTCCTTTCTTATAGTCACCAGCAACAACGCTCATTGCTGTTAAATTGGTAACAAGAATGTAGCCCTCATTTTCTTCCATTATGCAGTTATAAGTTGATTGTTGTTTGTAGGACCTTGCTTTGCAACTTGGCTGTCCTGTTTTTCCAATACTGGAATATTGATTGCACTTCAATGGTGTGTGATGGCTTCTTGAGGTTAAAAGTGACACTATACAAATGTAAGTATTTCTATTCTTTCCTTCCTTTACATATAAAGCAGCCAGAGGCAGGAACACCTGTTGCGATATGTATGCATAGTATGTGGTTGAAGTTTATATTTCCATCTGAACTCAGAGACCCAATAAAAGTTCAGGTAGATGGCAGGTGACACTGGGTGTCAATTCTACATGCTATTCTGACACCATCAGAAAAATCTAAGCCATTTAGAGAATGCGGCAAGGCTAATCCGTCTGCCAAGACTGATGAAACAAAGCTATTTAACATGCCTTACTTAAATCAGCCATGTCAGTAAGACTAGAGAATAAAAACAGTCGCTGGTATTTGCATTGCCTGAATCAGCACTGTGTAAGTGGAACATTGCACAAAATCCTGTGAGAATATTAGCTGCATTTCTAAGTTGCAGAACTGCTTGACAAATATCAGTGAGGACTTATTCCTTTGTTCTCTTAAAGTAATAAGTTGTGGAATTTCTCAGTTCTCCATTAAAAAAAACTAGCATGGCGCTTTTTCTGTTGTAGAAATCGCCAAAGCTAGTTGTAAAACTTCAAGTCTAGTCACAATGGTTGGGTTTAATGTGGGCAGCTGGGACCTCACCCACCAGTAGGATCCCTGTATTGATTTTCTCTACGAGGACCAATGTGTATCATTCCAATGAGATGTCTGCCTTGTCACCTTTGGGTTTGTTGAAAGTTATGGTTCCCCCTTAAACCTGTGTGGATTAGCCATAGGAAATGCAGGGTTACAGGGATAGGGTGAAGGGGGTAGGTCTTGGTGGGATGCTCTTCAAAGGTCAGTAGGGAGTTGATGGGCTGATTGGCCTCTTCTGCACTATAGAGATTCTATGATTCAGAAGACAGTAAGAGTTGCAAATGCACTGTCCATACTTTTCCATCTGACAGGACAGTTTCATGATTAGTGAAGCTTTCTCATCTGTCACAGGCAATGAGTTTCCTTTCTTTGCCTAATTAACTAAAGTACACATCTAAATGGCTGCATTTTAGCAAAATCAATCAACTATCAGGAAACTGCTACAAATCTGGGACTGCCTGTATCAGGGGCCTATGATCGTGAACACCCTAAAATCAACAGTATTGTCAGGAGTTGGATTCACAGAAGTTGAGACATACAAGCTAATCAGAGGGTTAGATAGGGTGGACAGGGAGAGCCTTTTTCCAAGTATGGGGACGGCAAACACGAGGGGACACAACGTTAAAGTGGGGGGAGATAGGTATAAGACAGATGTCAGAGGTAGTTTCTTTACTCAGAGAGTAGTAAGGGTATGGAATACTTTGCCTGCAATGGTAGTAGATTCGCCAAGTTTAAGTGCATTTAAGTCATCATTGGACAGGCATATGGACGTACATGGAATAGTGTAGGTGGGATGGGCTTCAGATTAGTATGACAGGGCGGTGCAACATCGAGGGCCGAAGGGCCTGTACTGTGCTGTAACGTTCTATGTTCTATGTTCTAAGTTGAGGCTTTATCTTAAGAAACTGGGAAGCAGCAGTATTAGATTGCAACTAAATGTGTGTTGAGTAACTCACACTTAAATCAATGACTTTGCCATGGTGCTGGACAGTGGTTGCTGGAAAGTTTAACTGTTGGAGTTCTAGAGTAAGAAAACTGAGATGGAGATTATGAGCCTATTTTAGATAGACTTTCTCAGGATGTTCAGAAGGGTAAGGTGAAGAGGAAAGAAAGTCTGGAATAAATTGGCCCATAGTGCCCATGTGTGTGCCATGCAGCTAAACAGAAAATACAAGGAGTCTAGGGAATGAGTTACAAGGTTACAAAAGAAAATTGACAGCCTATACACTCACTTAAAATGGGAGATTGAATCATGTAATGAGTCATGCCACAAAAACAGAGAGAAAATTTGAAATTAGACACTGAATTATGACCAGTGAATGTGAGATTCAGAATGGGAATGACATGATTCAAGGGTTGAAGAAGAGACACCGGACCCAAAACTCTGCTGTCTCTCCACTGATGCTGCCAGACTGGCCGAGTTTTCCAGCAATTTCTGTTTTTGTTTCGGCTTCTGCAGTTCTTTTGTTTCTTTTCATTTGGAATTTAAGGCGTGCTCTGAGAGAATTATTTGACAAACAAGCATTGCTTCCCCAGAGGCAGACCTTATCCCTTTAATTGCCAAACTTATAAACTTCTCGACAGCTCCGAGTTACAAAAATGCAGTCATGACTTATTTTCTTGTTAATAGGACCAGAGGCTTTAATACAAACTGGGAAACAAGCATCCTTCTGCTGTGCCTCTCCTGAATGGCCAAACAAGGCCTGTCTGCGTAGTCACAAGAGCTTTAGGGAAAACTGAGCAAGATAGAAGTTAGGATGGAACTCCCACTGCGATTAAAGAAGAGTTCAGAAGCATACATTGACCCCGTCACTAGCCAAGACTAGGGCCTTCAGGGAAGAACTGGGAATCACAATGCGTGTGAGTTATGATATCCTTCTCCTTGTGCTGAAATAGGAAATGTTTAGAAGTGAACACTCAGAGTTAGAGAGTGAGGATTTCAAACAGATCCTCCCAGCTGCCTGTTCACTAGATGCAGAATAGCTTCCTCCCTTGGAGGTTCCATCACATATTGTTCGAGGCAACTGTTGTTGATACATTCTATGAACTCCTCCTAAAGGCTGCCTTGGTCGACTTGGTTTGACCAATCAACTCGTAGATTAAAATCGCTCAGGATAATTGCTGTACCAATTTTACATACTTTGGTTATTTCTTTGATTATTGGCCGCCCCACCATGATATTATTTGGTGGCCGATAGACTACGCCTGTCATTGACTTTTTTCCCCTTACTATTTCTAATTTCCATCCACATTGATTCAATTTTCTCTCCATTGAACCTATATCTCACAGTCGGCCTCTTACTGAAAAGACTCCAGCCATCAGTCAATAGGACAGTGGGTATGCAAGACTGTAAAACAGTGCTCTGAAAGTTGATCCATTGTGCTAACACAGCCTGGGGACAGGTTTGTAATAAGCTTTGCAGGAGTTCAGGAAATACTAATGTAGATGTAATGTCAGATGTCTGGACCTCAAAAGAACCCTGTGCAAAGAAGGAGCCTCCACATTGACTGTTTCCATTGCAATAGCTTTAGGATGTGGAAGAACCTGACAAGAAGAAAATGTCTGCTTCCTACCCCCCTCCCTCCTATGCACACAAGTCATGAACAATCACACAGAATTTACAACCTAACACTAACCATTATCCGAGATCCCTGCCCAAACTTTGCAAAATGCTCACACGAGTCTTGACAGTGTTCAAGACAAGGGTCGCTTGCCATCAAGTTGAATACAGTTGGAATCACCAATAACAAAGAAAAAGCCTGGCAGAAATTGGCAAACAAGGAGAAAGACGTGACAGTTATCTCAGAAAAGAGGCCAGGAGGTCTTGAACATCCTGGAACAGTGCAAACAATTCCAGCTGATATGGGTCGGGGGCATTATTGAAAGTGCTCAGCCCTTTGCTCTACCTTTCCAATCTAATGAGGCAAAGCTGGAGTACAATGCCGACTGGTTAGAGTTGGCTAAAGACTGAAAATATATAGAGACAGAGAAAACGGGAGCAGGAATATGTCACCTGCCTCTTCAAGCCTGCTCCACCATTCGGTAAGATCATGGCTGATCATCTAAACCTGTTCCTGCTTTTCTCCCATACCCTTTGATCACTTTAGTGCTATATCCAACTCATTCTTGAAAACACACAATATTTTAGTATTGACTGCTTTCTATGGTAGCGGATTCAAGAGGCTCACCACTCACTGGGAAAAGATATGTCCCCTCATGTCAATCCTAAATGGTTTAATGCACATCCTTAGACTGTGACTCCTGGTTCCACACTTACTTGTCATTAACATCCTTCCCGCATTTATCCTGTTCTAGTCCTGTTAGAGTTTTAGATGTTTCTATGACATTACTCCCTGCCCCATCTCGTTCTTCTGAACACCAGCAAATACAATCCCAACCAATTCAACCTCTCCTCATACGTTAATCCGACCATTCCATGAATCAAAGGTGGGAAAGATACCTAGCAGTAAAAACAGAAATAGCTGGAGAAACTCAGCAGGTCAGGCAATATCTGTGGAGAGAAAGCAGAGTTAACATTTCGGGTCCAGTGACCCTTCTTCAGGATCCCCCCCAGAGACCCTCCAGCACTGTTCCAGCACAAATCTACAAATATTCATATTCCCTCATGTGGTTAGAGGGGTCTCCAGTGAAAGTTGAAGTGTATTGGATAGCAGTAACAGGACAGGTCAGAGTCAGCATGGATTTATAAAGGGGAAATCATGCTTGACTAATCTTCTGAAATTTTTTGAGGATGTAACTCTGAAGATGGACAAGGGAGATCCAGTGGATGTAGCATACCTGGACTTTCAGAAAGCCTCTGATAAAGTCCCACATAGGAGGTTAGTGAGCAAAATTAGGGCACATAGTATTGGGGCAAAATACTGACTTGGATTGAAAATTGGTTGGCTGACAGGAAACAAAGAGTAGTGATAAACAGCTCCCTTTCGGAATAGCAGGCGGTGACCAGTGGTGTGCCGCAGGGATCAGTGCTGGGACCGCAGCTTTTTACAATGTACATTAATGATATAGATGAAGGTATTAAAAGTATTATTAGCAATTTGCTGATGACACAAAACTGGGTGGCAGGGTGAAATGTGAGGAGGATGTTAGGAGAATACAGGGCTTGTATACCCTTGGGTTTAGAAGGCTGAGAGGGGATCTGATTGAGACGTATAAGATTATTAAAGGATTGGACACTCTGGAGGCAAGAAGCATGTTTCCGCTGATGGGTGAGTCCTGAACCAGAGGACACAGTTTAAAAATAAGGGGTAGGCCACTTAGAACAGAGTTGAGGAGAAACTTCTTCACTCAGAGAGTGGTGGGTGTATGGAATGCTCTGCCCCAGAAGGCTGTGGGGGCCAAGTCTCTGGATACTTTCAAGAAAGAGTTGGATAGAGCTCTTAAGAATAGTGGAATCAAGGGTTATGTGGATAAGGCAGGAACAGGATACTGATTGAGGATGATCAGCCATGATCATAATGAATGGTGGTGCTGACTCGAAGGGCAGAATGGCCGACTCCTGCACCTGTTGTCTATTGTCTACTCTTAGAGAGCATACCTTATCTTCAGATCAAACCTTTGGTAAAAGAGAATGCTGTACGCTAATTCAAAACTTCAGAATTGATTTGTGGAAGAAATCAAATGTTTAGACAAAGGTTCACAAAAGGTGTCAACTTTACTTTTCAATATTAATTTTTTTTAAATCTGTGCTGTAGAAAACATGTTCTCAAAGCATACAAATAAGTGAAAACCTGGCAGACATCCAAATTGATTCCTTTTTTTAGTTTCCAGGAGAAACAAAAAATGTAAATCAGAGATACAAATGAAAAGGACCTAAAAACAGACTGTGACATGACATCACCTGGTGAATTAAACCCTGCGCCTTCTCAGAGCAGTAGAGAGTTCACTCCATCTATTGAGAGTTTTTAAATCTCTCTGTACATCTTCTGTCTGGCTAGACATATGATTTTTGACAGGACTACATTTTGGGTTTCAGAATTAACAGATATATTTGGGCATTGTGAACCTATGTGGCTTCCTCCAAAGCCTAACTGAATTTTATTGGGGTGATTTTAAAAGAGGATTCAAGGGCACAGCGAGAGTCTTTCCAAGACAACGTCTTTGAGAAAGGGAGAACCCTGAAATGACTTCAATCACTTAAGTCTCCAATATAAATGCACTGTTCAAAACCACCAAGCCTGGACAGAATTGATTCTGAAAGTTCAATTGATAAAATACTTTGATACGTTGTTATTTCAAGCAGGCATCAGGAAACTTAACTGAGATTCAAGCAGAGAAATATATTTGTTTGTTTAATTTTAATTCGAAACAACAGCCAATGGAGACAGAGTAGATGCTTTTAATTTGCATTAAACAGTGGGAAAAATTGCTTGGGATGACATCCCACGACACTGCTAGGCTGTACACAAAAGAAAGCCTCAAGCCTGTTACTGCCATATCAGAATTTGGGGAAACAAAAGAAAGAAATGTCATGCATAATTGAGCCAATTAATTTTAAGAAAACTGTATGCATTTTTTCTAACAAAGAATAAACAGAATTTGGTCATATTTATATTCACTCATTAATGCTTTATTTCTGTTTTAAAGATATGATAAAGACATGCTTTCTATTTAAACAGGACAGTAAGATTTCTTTAGAGCTTGTGAATCGGATAGAATGATAATTATTGAGAAGAAACTAACAGTAACAGGGTAAAAGTGACACACTGGGAATGGGTAACTCACCTTAGTGCAATTAAATAGAAAATCTCAAGTGAAAGGAAAAAGTTGATTAAATTAATGAATTGACAGGAAATTAATGAATTGATAGTTTTCTTTTGGAGTTATTTGTGTCCTTACCTATCAAGTTTTTTTTTTAAGTGAACTGAATTGAATGACATGGCCACCACATATGGAGGAATCACATGATCCTCCTCCCATCCCACACCTTTAATCTTTCAAGACGTCATCTGAAAGTCAAGAATGTGTGGCATGATCTTGGAATACTAATGCAATCACACAGAAGTGTTTGCTACATCTGAAGTAACTGACATGACGGAATGCATGGTGAAAATGCACTGAAGGATGCTTTTCAAGTGTATACACCTACTTAAAAAAATGATTATTGCCATCTGAAGAACAAGGGAGCACAATTTAAATGATAAATACAGATACATAATCGATAGAGAAACTGACTTTAAGTCAACAAAACAATATCAGTGAGGGGGGTAAGAATAAAATATAAAAGAGGTAAGATCATACAGTCATAGAGATATACAGCATAGAGACAGACTCTTCTGTCCAACTCATCCATGTCGACCAGATATCCGAAATAGATCTCGTCCATTTGCCAGAATTTGGACCATATCCCTCCAAAGCTTTCCTAGTCATATATCCATCCAGATTCCTTTTAAATGTTGTAATTCTACCAGCCTCCAGAACTGGCTTAAAGGTCGAAGACAGAGGGTGGTGGTGGAGGGTTGTTTTTTAGACTGAAGGCCTGTGACCAGTGGAGTGCTACAAGGATCGGTGCTGGGTCCTTTACTTTTTGTCATTTACATAAATGATTTGGGTACGAGCATAAGAAGGTACAGTTAGTAAATTTGCAGATGACACCAAAATTGGAGGTGTAGTGGACAGCGAAGAGGGTTACCTCAGATTACAACAGGATCTTGATCAGATGAGCCAATGGGCTGAGAAGTGGCAGATGGTGTTTAATTCCGATAAATGTGAGGTGCTGCATTTTGGGAAAGCAAATCTTAGCAGGACTTATACACTTAATGGTAAGGTCCTAGAGAGTATTGCTAAACAAAGAGACCTTGGAGTGCAGGTTCATAGCTCCTTGAAAGTGGAGTCGCAGGTAGATAGGAAGTGAAGAAGGCGTTTGGTATGCTTTCCTTTATTGGTCAGAGTATTGAGTACAGGAATTGGGAGGTTATGTTGCGGCTGTGCAGGACATTGGTTAGGCCACTGTTGGAATATTGTGTGCAATCCTGGTCTCCTTCCTATCGGAAAGATGTTGTGTAACTTGAAAGGGTTCAGAAAAGATTTACAAGGATGTTGCCAGAGTTGGAGGATTTGAGCTATAGGGAGAGGTTGAACAGGCTGGGGCTGTTTTCCCTGGAGCGTCGGAGGCTGAGGGGTGACCTTACAGAGGTTTACAAAATTATGAGAGGCATGGACAGGGTAAATAGACAAAGTCTTTTCCCTGGGGTCAGGGAGTCCAGAACTAGAGGGCATAGGTTTAGGATGGGAGGGGAAAGATATAAAAGAGACTTAAGGGGCAACCTTTTCATGCAGAGGGTGGTACATGTATGGAATGAGCTGCCAGATGATGTGGTGGAGGCTGGTACAATTGCAACATTTAAGAGGCATTTGGATGAATATATGAATAGGAAGGGTTTGGAGGGATATGGGCCAGGTGCTGGCAGTTGGGACTAGATTGGGTTGGGATATCTAGTCGGCATGGACAGGTTGGACTGTAAGGTCTGTTTCCATGCTGTATATCTCTATGACTCTATGACTTCCTCTGGCAGATCATTCCATACACACACTACACTCTGCATGAAAAAAGTTGCCCTTTAGAACCCTTCTAAATCGTGCCTCTCTCACCTTAAACTGATGCCCTCTAGTTGTGGGCTCCCCCGCCCTGGGGGAAATGACTTGTCTATTTATCCTATCCATGCCCCTCATGATTTTATAAACCTCTATAAGCTCACCCCTCAGCCTCCGCCTCCGATGCTCCAAGGAAAACAGCTCCAGACTATACAGCCTCCCCTGATCGTTTAAACCCTCCAACCCTGGCAACATTCTTGTAAATCTTTTCTGAACCCTTCCAAGTTTCACAATATCCTTCCTATAGCAGGGAGACCTGAATTGCATGCAGTATTCCAAAACCAACGTCCTGTACAGCCGTAACATGACCTCCTAACTCCTATAGGAGGAAGTGGGTACTGCAGATGCTGCAATTTAGAGTCAAGATTTGTGTAGTACTGCAAAAGCACAGACAGTCATGCAGCATCCGAAGAGCAGGAAAATTGACATTTCAGGAATGAGCAGGATTTTCCTGCTCCTCGGATGCTGATTGGCCATCTGTGCTTTTCCAGCATGACTCTAATCTTGAATCCCAACTCCGATAGTCAATGCATTGACCAATAAAGGCAAACATACCAAACGCCTTCTTCACTTACCTATCTACCTGAGACTTCATGTTGGACTCCAAGGTTTCTTTATTCAGCAACACTCCCCAGAATCTTACCATTAAGTGTATAAGCCTTGTCTTGATTTGCCTTTACAAAATGCAGCATCTCACATTTATGTAAATTAAACTCCATCTGCTACTCCTGGCTCATTGGTCCATCTGATCAAGATCCTGTTGTAATCTGAGGTAACCTTCTTCGCTGTCCACTACACCGTGGCTGCCTCACAGCGCCAGAGACCCGGGTTCAATTCCCGCCTCAGGTGATTGACTGTGTGGAGTTTGCACGTTCTCCCCGTGTCTGCGTAGGTTTCCTCCAGGTGCTCCGGTTTCCTCCCACAGTCCAAAGATGTGCAGGTCAGGTGAATTGGCCATGCTAAATTACCTGTAGTGTTAGGTAAGGGGTAAATGTAGGGGTATGGGTGGGTTACGCTTCGGCGGGTCTGTGTGGACTTGTTGGGCCAAAGGGCCTGTTTCCACACTGTAATGTAATCTAAACCTCCAATTTTGGTGTCATTTGTAAACTTACTCATCATACCTCCAATGTTCATTTCCAAATCATTTATATAAATGATGAAAAGCATTGAACCCAGCAGTGATTTGTGTTGCACACCACTGGTTACAGGCCACAGTCTGAAAAGCAATGCTCCTCCACCAGCACCCTCTGTCTTGTACCTTCAAGGCAGGTCTGTACAAAACTAGCTAGTTCTCCTCTATTCCATGTGACCGAATCTTGCTAATATGTCTACCATGAGGAACCTTATTGAACATCTTACTTAAGTCCATATAGATTACATCCTCTCATCAATCCTCTTCATTATTTCTTCATGAAACTTAATCAAGTTTGTGAGACATGATTTCCCATGCACAAAGCCATGTTGACTATCCCTAATCAGTTCTTGCCTTTTCAAATACATGTACATCTTATCCCCCAGGATTCCCTCCAACAACTTGCCCACCACTGACGCCAGGTTCACCAGTCTGTGATTCCCTGGTGTTCTCTTACCACGTTTCCTGTACAGTGGCAACACATTTGCCAACCTCCAGTCTTCTGCCACCTCACTTGTGGCTGTCAATGTTACAAATATTTCAGCTCGAGGCCCACCAGGATCAGGTCCTGGTGATGTATCCACCTTTATGGGCGGCACAGTGGCTCAGTGGTTAGCACTGCTGCCTCACAGCACCAGGGTCCCAGGTTTGATTCCAGACTTGGGTGACTATCTGTGTGGAGTTTGAACATTCTCCCTGTGTGGGTTTCCTCCGGGTGCTCCAGTTTCCTCCCACAGTCCAAAGATGTGCAGGTCAGGTGAATTGGCCATGCTAAATTACCCATAGTGTTAGGTGCATTAGTCAGAGGGAAATGGGTCAGGGTGGGTTACTCTTTGGAGGGTCGGTGTGGACTGGTTGGGACGAAAAGCCTGTTTCTATGCTGTAGGGAATCTTTATGCGTTTTAAGCCATCCAGTACCTCCTCCTCTGTAATATGGATATTTTCAAGATGTTGCTGTTTATTTCCACATGTTCTGTATCTTCTGAATCCTTGCCTGGTGTTCTCTTACCACGTTTCCTATACAGTGGCAACACATTAACCAACCTCCAGTCTTCTGCCACCTCTTTTAATGTCTCCTCTATCTCCTGCGGTTCCACACATAGGCGACCTTGCTGATCTTTATTCTCTCCCTAGTTACCCTTTTGTCCTTAACAGAATTGCAGAATCTCTTTGGATTCTCCTTAACCCTATTTGCAAAGCTATCTTATGTCCCCTTTTTGCCCTCCTGATTTCCCTCTTAAGTGTACCCCTTTTGCCTTTATACTCTTCCAAGGATTCACTTGATTCCTTCTGTCTATACCTGTCATATGCTTCCTTCTTTTTCTTGACCAAAACCTTAATTTCTCCAGTCATCCAGAACTCCCTGCACCTACCAGCCTTGCTGATCAGCCTAACAGGAATATACTGTCTCTAATCTTTGAAGGCTTCCCATTTTCCAGCCATCCCTTTACCTATGACATTCAACCCAATCAATTCTTGCCTAATGCCGTCAAAATTGGCCTTCCTCCAATATAGTCTTTTACTTTTAGATCCAATCTATCCTTTTCCATCACTATTTTAAAACTAATAGAATTATGGTCACTGGCCCCAAAGTACTCCCCCACTGACACCTCAGTCACCTGCCCTGCTTTATTTCCCAAGAGTAGATGCATCTGCATATTAAATCAGAAAATTTTCATGTACATACTTAACAAATTCCACTCCATCTAAATCCTTAACACTATGGCTGTCCCAGTCTATGCTTGGAAAGTTAAAACTCCCTACCATAACCACCCCTATTATTCTGAAGATGACTGAAATCACCTCACAAATTTGTTTCTCAATTTCCTGCTGACTATTCGGAGGTCTATAATACAATCCTAAAAAAAGTGATCATCCTTTTCTTATTTCTCAGTTCCACCCAAATACCTTTCTTGGATGAATTCCCAGGAATATCTTCCATAAGTACAGATGTAATGTTATCCCTGATTAAAAATGCCACACGCCCTCCTCTCTTGCCTCATTTTCTAACCTTCCTGTAGCATCTACACCCTCAAACATGAAGCTGCCAGTCCTGTCCATCCCTGAGCCATGTTGTTGTAATTGCTATGATATCCCAGTCCCATGTTCCTAAGAATGTCCTGAGTTCATCTGCCTTTCCTATTAGACCTCTGGCATTGAAATAAATGCAGTTTAATTTATCAGTTCTATCTTGTTCTCTGCCTTGTTCCTACCTGCTCTGACTGTTTGACTTGTTCCTTTTCCCAACTCTACCAATCTCAGAATGATCTTATTTTTCAATATCTCCCTGGGTCCCATTATCACATCCCACCCCCTTACTAGTTTAAATCCCCCGAGCAGCTCTAGCAAATTGCCCTGCCAGTACATTAGTCCCCTTCCAATTCAGGCACAATCTATCTTTCTTATACAGGTCACTTCTACCCCAGAAGAGAGTCAAATGATCCAAAAATGTGACTCCTTCTCCCCTGCACCAGCTCCTCAGCTATGCATTAATATGCTTTATCCTCCTATTCCTACCCTCACAAGTTGGAAGCACCAGGAGTAATCCAGATATTACTCCCCTTTAGGATCTCCTTTTTAAATTTGTACTGAACTTCCAATATTCTATGCTTAGAATCTTATCCTCAAATATTGACCAAATATTGAACTACAGAAGCAATCATCCCAACACCCACAAACAAAGCTGCATCAGACCATTATTTCAATGAGCCAACACACACTGCAGCACAGAGGAACAATGCAGAGCAAAGGAAAATCACCTATACCGTGTATTCAAAAAGAATGGGAACCCAATGAACACAGTCCGCCGATTTCTCAGCAACAAACACAAACAAGCAGTCAAAACACATCCTGAAACCCTAGCCACTCTCTCCTACATCAAAGACATCCTACGTCGGAAATGACTGCCAGACTAGTCAGACCCCTGGGCATCATGGTAGCCCACAAACCCACCAACACATTAAAACAGCAGCTAATGAACTTGAAAGACCCTATATAGACAATGAGCAAAACTAATGTAATTTACAAAATACCGTGCAAGGACCGTGCAAACACTACTTTGGACAAACAGGCAGAAAACTAGCCACCAGGATACATGAACACCAACTAGCCACAAAAAGACATGACCCTCTCTCACTAGTATCCTCACATATGGATGAGGAAGGACACCATTTCAACTGGGACAATACATCCATCCTCAGACAAGCCAAACAGTGACACACACAAGAATTCCTAGAAGCATGGCATTTCAACTGGAACTCTATCAACAAACCCATCGAGTTAGACCCCATCTACCACCCCCTGAGAAAAGGAACATGAAGTGACTTCACTATAGGAAATGACATCACCAACCCAAAGAAACCCAAACATACAAATAGAAAGCAGGAATTTTCAGCATTGCTTTGCCTGAGGCCCACTGAAAATGTTACCTAGTAGGATAACAAAACATCTGGAAAGGAAACTTCCAGCTCAGCGAGCAAATCTACATCCAAAACCTCGACCTGAGCTACAAATCTTCTCAAAACTCGCCATTCTGATTTTTCACTGCCAGCTACAGAAACATCATTCTATGCCACTGACTAAACAGTCCCCTAACACAATCGATCACTTGGAACCTGAGATACCCCTCATTACATTAGAGCCAGTCTCAGCACTAGAAACTTGGCTGTCAGTGCTACATTCCCCTGAGTCCATCACCCCTCACATTTTGCAAAACGGTATACTTGTTTGAAATGGGAGGATAACCACAGGAGACTCCTGCACAACCTTCTACCCCTCCTACCTTTCCTGAAGGTAACCCATCTACCTGACTCTATCTGCAGTTTTTCTCCCTTTCTGTAACTGCCATCCATCACACCGCCAGCTTCTGTAAAATTCTCATTGCCTCTAACTGCTGCTCCAACCAAAGCATGAAATCCAATAAGAATCACAACCAAAGACACTTCCTGAAGATATAATCCTCAGTAACATGGAAACTCTCCCTAATCTCCCACATCTGACAGGAAGAGCACATCACTCTACTCAAGGCCATCTTTGCACCTTAACAATTTACAGACCTAGAAAATAACACAGCCTTGCTGCTCTAAAAATACTGCTCCAGGCTAACCTAGTACCTATGTTTTTAATTTTTAAAGTTTAATCAAGAACCAGATCTCCATAAAACATATACTCAAAAATGAAGCCATTCAACTCACTAATGTAGATTTACAAAAGAAGGAAAGGTCACGCTTAGCTACTCCCCTGCTGTGAGCTCTCTCACGCATAGGCTTCTCCAAGGAGAGCACTGATTTTTGCTGTTTTTTCAACTTTTCTTAGAGAAACTCCGATGTCCAGAGATATTTGAAATCAAACAGCAGAACAGTTAGCTGTGCAGATCCACTGCTGGGTCAGATGGCAGTGCAGGTTAATTTCTCCATTTGAATCATTTCCCATGTTGGTCACTGCCTTTGTCTCCCTTCCTCCCTTTTAAAATGCCATTATTTTGATCTTTCTGTTCCCCCAAATTTCCAAAACAATACAACAGCTTATAAAACAGTAACTGTTGCCCCCAGAATATGAGGAAATCAGCTCCAACAGTGAAAATACCTCAAAAAGGAGCAGCTCTTACAGCCATATTTTTTCCATCACCTGTTTGCAAAGTGTGTGGTTATGCGTATTTTAATATGATTTCTTTTACAGTTTGGATTTTTTTGATTCATGGAGGTTTACAGCAAGGAAATAGGCCCTTCAGCCCAACTTGTCCATGTTGCCTGTTTTTCACAATTAATCTAGTCCCACTTGCCTGCGTTTGGTCCTTATCGCTCCATACCTGTCCCATCCATATACTTGTCCAAATGTTTCTTAAATGACAAAATTGTACTCACCTTTACCACTACCTCTGACAGCCCATTTCAATACTCGTCACCCAAGACGTGAAAAAATTGCCTCTCTGGACCCACTATTTGAGACTCCCCTATCATGGGGAAAAGTTGTTGGCTATCTACCTTAATCATGCCTCTCATGATTCTATAGTCTTCCACAAGGTCATCTCTCAGTCTCCCATGCTCGAGGGCAAATTGTCCCAGCCTGTCCAATCTCTCTTTATAACTCAAACCTTCCAGTTCAGGTAGCATACTAGGAAATCAACTCTGCCCTCTTTCTAGTTTAATAGTATCCCTTCTCTAGTAGAGTGACTAGAATTGCATGCAGTATTCCAAACATAGCTTCACTAATGTCTTGTACAGCTGCAACAAGACGTCCTAACTCCTATACTCAATGTTCTGACTGATGAAAGCAAGAATGTTGAAAGCTTTCTTCACATCCTGTCTCCCTATGACTCCAGGCGGAGTTTTAAACTAGCAGTATGCATGTTTTGGTCTGTGTGCATGAGGAGTTAATGTCAGCATTTCGAAACCATGTTTTTTTTTTAAAAACAGTATAAAAGAGAATGTCCTTGGGGTCACAATAGGAATTTTTTTAAATTGGGAGAGTGTTAGGAAGGAAAGAATAAATACAAGGGAGTATTAGCATGCTTTCAGTTTAGAAGGATCTGGATCCTTTCTTTCCTTAGGGGAAATGACTAGGAGGAGTCCTGGTTGAAATTAGATATATGAAAACGTTTCTCTTCGAGAAAATACAGTTTTCAGAAAGGTTAAAAAGTAGGTTGCCTCAGTGTAAGGATTTTAGTTCGCAAGTTCCAGACTGGAAGTGCTTGGTTAGCTCACTGAAGGGTTTATTTGAAGCTGGGAAAGTCTAACTTCAGTTGTGTGAATAATTGACAAAATGGCTATTACACTCTCAAGATCAGGAATTAAAAAGAGCAGTTAAAACAAACCTATGTAAAAGCAAAAGCAACTCTCAAGAAGAGTCACATTAGACATGAAATGTTATTGTTTCTCTCTTCACAGATGCTACCAAATCTGCTGAGTTTCTTGAGTATTTTCTGTTTTTATTTCCACCAAACCTATAGATGTGCTAGAGAAGGAAGTATGCCCTGTTGTTTAAGTACTCTAATCTGATGGTATTGGGATAGAAGGATTGTACTTTCCCACTTGTTTCAAAATTGTTCAGGTAGTGTTACATATATATGATTTGGTTTATTCTATTTTATCTTTCTTTTTCCGTTGTGTAATAAACTTCTGTTTTATTATTAAAAGCAGATCTGTAGCATTGTAGATTGTGTTTCAATGAAAGACCACTTTGTTAAAGAAGCAAAAAGTTCGATTAAGCCAGATTTCAATGTGTGATTGAAACTGTTCAGTGATAACATTATCTGGATTATAACGCAAACCAGAAATACAGCAATCACTAATCGGCCATGCACTGAATGGTTGGATTTGAGATGCGATGTCTGCATAACATTAAGATTTACAGTTCTTTCATTTGTATGCAGGCTAGCATTTTGTTTGTCGCAGCTTACGTAAACAATTACGCTCACATACTGTTCAACAAGTAAGCATTTTAGTTGTCGGAGATGGTGAAATTGCTATCAGGTCACAGCAAAAGTTTGAGGCAACAGAATTGCTTGTTCATTGTGATAAATAACCATAACGAAACAATCAGGAAGACGAGATGAATGGGTGCTGAGAGGATTTGGCCTCATCATAGAACTGATTTCAAAAATGAGGTTTGAAATGACCTAGTCCATTCAAGCTTGCATTTTTTTTTGTAAGAGGTTGTAACTGAGATTGAAAAACGCTGGATGGTACAAGTAAACTGTGAACAAAGTGAAATACAGCAATGTTCTATTTGAATTCATCCACAGACGTTGGAAAATGATGTAGAATTACACAGAATTTACAGCTCAAAAAAAAGGCCATTTGTCCTAACTGGTCTATGCTTGTGACTCATTTGTAACTAATACTACCCTCTCTGCTTCCTTTGAACTTGATTAAAAGAATATATAATGACCTCATTTGCTACATAATGGAAATTTGATAGAATGCATATCCATATACTGCAAATTTGCTTATTCAGGGGTCTGAAGACTCCCAGATGAAGGCTTTTTTATTCACTCATGAGACTTAGTCAGCATTCATTGCCCATCCCTAGCTGCCCTTGAAATGAATGGCTTGCTGACCCACTTCAGAAAGCTGTTGAGAGTCAACCACTTTGCTGTGGGTCTGGAGTCACGTTACAGCCAGATTAGGTGAGGATGGCAGATTGAAATGCTTGGTAGATATTAGTGAGCCAGATGGGTTTTTCTGATAATCGGCGATGGTTTTATGGTCATCAGCAGATTCTTAATTCCAGACTTTTAAAAAAATTGAATTCAAATTTTACCATCTGCTATAGCAGGATTTGAACACAGGACCCCACGGCATTAGTCGAGTTTCTGGGTTAATAGTCTAGCATTAATACAACTAGATGTTCTCCTCCCCAATAAGTAAATCTTAGTTGCTTGATGTGAGGCACCCAGTGCTGATCCGATACAATCCGCCCCTCATCCCCAGCTTGACTCCTTCACCCAGGCTCTCATTCCCAAGCCCTGATTCTCTCTTTTGTTCCCCTTTACATTGGGAATCTTATGAACTGAAAAGCAAAAGGCTTTGATAAACTCCATCTGGTTCTGTCCAACCCTCTCATCCCTGTATGATCTGCTTTTATGGCTCCTCTACACTATTGCTCCATTCTTTACCATCCGCATGGATCAGAGTGAGATTACTCTGTCACAATTACATTCTGAATACCTGTGCCAGGTGCCACAAAAACTTGCCTCCTCCTTTTTACAGGACACATTTTATTCATTGTAAATTGCCTTTTGTGGGAAATTATCTGATAAATATGATATTTGCTATTTGCTCCAAAATATGAATTCTTTCTGTTTGTGAAAGTAGCTCAGCCTAATTTTTAAAAGTTGGGATTACCTCGCACTGAAGAGTTTGTGATTATCATTACTCAGCTTGAAATAAATTAGTCATAGCTTGTGGGAATTTTAATTAAATTTATAGAGTTCACCATTTTACTTTTGGTCTGTACGAGCTTTAAAATGTTACGCTAATGAATATTGATGCGTTTTGACTATGATTATGCATTTACCAAGATAATATGAATGTTTCAGCCAATGTCACATGATCAGTTGCTCCTAAGTCCCCTATCAATTTGATTAAAGCTTCCCATTTCACAATACAAGCATACAAATTAATTTGACAAATTATTATTCATTGTGCATATTTTTACATTGCAAACTTATTTGATTCTTGGATTTTTTTTAGAAGGTTATTCATCCTTTGGATGGCCTGCTGCTGATCGCATTCCAATCCCATTGAGACAAATTCTCCGGGGCCTGGAATACAGGAGTCCCTTTCCATGAATCACAAAAAAAGCAAGCATCAAAAGTTCAATGGACATCAGGAAAGGCAAATGGAATAAACTGCCTCCTGCTGGCCAATTGTCATCTGCAAGAGGGTGATGAAAACTGAATGTGAAGATTTTGACCCTAGAAAACATTGAGGAACGCAAAGGTAATTTCAAAGGTTGAAGAACTGTGAAATGCCTCTTTCAGTCTGCAATGGACTGATGGGAAACAGTCAAGAGGATCTGCAAGAGGTTCTTCATCCTCAAAGGGATTCAGAAGGTGTGTGTGTGACAGAGAGAGAGAGACAGGTCAAATTGGCAAAACTCAGAAAACCCCATTCCAGCTGCAGACAATAGGGTTGATGTCACGGAGGATCTCCAGGAGGTGAAGAGCCAGCAAGTCTCTCTGTTTGCCTTGGAGGCCTCCAAGTTAATCTCCCAGCCCGTGGTCCGCTCCATGGAGCAGGATGAGACTTGCTCATGTTCCTTCTTCCAAAGGGTGCACAGGGAGAGCTCCGTGCTCAGCAGTCTGAAGGAAGAAGATGACACAGTAACATTACTTCAGTCTGACATCCTGAGGATCAGCAAATCCTTCGATGCCAGTCTGTATGACACGTAGCCCACAGACAGCACAGCCTCCCAGATGTTTCTGTCATCTATCATGGACATCTTAGGTAACAGCAAATGGGAGAGTCTGGACCAGGCGTTATCTCTGGATAAACTGAACAATGTTCTCGAGTCCTTAGAAACGTGTAAGACTTCCGGAAGTAACAGGTTACAAGCCGTGTTGTGTTCAGCTCTGTGGGACTTGATTAGTCAGGACTGGCTGGTGGTTATGACAGAGTGTTCTGGTAGGTAGCACGTGCGAATCCATGAGGAAAGGCTTCATCACACTCATCTACAAGTAGGGTGGGAGAGGGGGTGGTTGAAATTAGAAATTATCAACCAATTTCACTGTTGGTCGCAGATTACAAAATCCTGTCTAATGTCATCACCAACCTGGTCAGGTCAGCTGTGGGATAGGTGATCCACCCTGAACAGACCTATGCTGTACTGGGCAGAACGGTTGCTGAGAGTCTCGTGCTCCTCAGGGATGTGATCACCTATGCACAGGACAGAAGGGTGGATGGCTGCTCATCGGCCTGAACCAGAAAGAAGGCCTTTGACAGGATGTCGCACGTGTGGGACGTGCCTTCCAGAATGTGTTCTGGTGATGAAATCTGCAATCGAATCCAACTGCTCTTCACCAACATTGTTAGTGCAGTCTCAGTCAAGGGGTGGGAATTGGAAAGCTCCCTGATCAGATCCGCAGTCAGACAGGGCTGCCCACTCTCACCTGCTTCTTTTGTGTGGTGTATAGAGCCGTGTGCCAAGTCCATCAGGAAGGATGTGAACCTGAAAGGGGTGTCTATCCCAGGTAATGGCGCCCTGTAGGTCAAAGCCTCTCTGTACATGGATGATATCACATTTTTGCTGTCAGTGCGCAGACTCTTGAGCATCTGCAACCAGTTCGAACAGGCCTCAGGAGCCAAGGTAAATCGAAGCAAGAGTGAGGCCATGTTCTTTGGGAACTGGCTTACACCTGAAGATTACCTGAAGGTGCATGGAATATGGTTTGGAGGGGCCAGAGTGTGCACCGAAACTTGGGAAGAGCATATCATCAAGGTGAGGATGAGAGTACCGCTTCCTCTCCATTGCAGATAAAAACCTGGTCATCAGGTGTAGGTAGTCTCAGTGTTGCTGCATGTGGCTCAGGTCTAGCCCATTCCCTATACCACTGTGATCACCTGAGTTATCTGCCACTTCATCTGGAGGTCTAAGATGGACCATGTCCATAGGGGAACATGTACAACGTTCTGCACAAGAGGAATAAGGACATATCCAATAGCTGCATCAAGCTGTGCGTAGACTCTAGGTACACAAACACCAAGTATGACTATGCATTGGAGTTCTAACTGTCCTCATTGCTGCGAAGGATGGGCCTGACCTTGGTGCCCCAGACCTTGTTCTGTATCAACTGTACGTCATGGAAACATTTGCAAGAGAAAACAACTTTGACCATAAGGCAATCAGGAAATGGTTAGCATGTAGCATCCTTGAGACCATATGAGTAAAGGAGAGGCTGGATCATCTTTGGGTTTTTTTCCTGAGCAGGCTGTCAAAGTCATTTGGCAGAATGCCTCCTGGCCAAACCTTTCCAACAAGCATCCAGATGTTGGTGGCTGATGGTGTGAAGGGCACTACCTGTAAGATCCTTCACATATGCCTGGTCTTTGTGTGCCACCGCATGCTGCCCTCAAAGTGGGTATGGGGAGAAGAGACAGTCACACATCTCCTTCTGGAATGTGCCTTTGCAGAGGAAATCTGGAGAGAGATGCAGTGGGTTTTTGTCGAGATGCAGCTCCGTGACGCAGGGCTCTGTGCTCTACTGGCTGCTCCCCAGGACACACACCGAGACAAACACCAACTACGTCTGGAGGACCATCAACCCGGTGAAAGACGCTCTCTGGTCTGCCCGAAACTTGTCGATCTCCCAGAGCAAGGAGCAGATCCCAACCGAGTGTTGCAGACTGGCACATTCCAAGATCCAGGACTACATGCTGGTGGGCGCACTAAAGCTTGGGGCCTATGTTGCCAAGATGCAGTGGGCAAAGACCACCATATAAGATCTTTGTGCAAAATATAACCAGGACTCGTTCAGTTGTCAGACCCTCTCAGTGCCTCCAAATGAACATTTATTGTTTCCTGCATAAGCAGAAAATGCTTCTAATTTCTCCAACTGTAGAGAAGCTCTGAGAAATGTCAAAATTCCAATATCTTTTCTTTTCTCTGCAAAGTCTGTATAGAACTGATTTAGAACATAGTGATGTACTTACAGATGACTTTATTAATAAAGTATATTTTTGAAATGAAAGAAATGGTCTTTATTCCAAAAGGAATGGAGTATAAAAGTTTCTGAAACTAAACAATGCACTATTCAGACCAAACCTGGAATGCTTTGAATGAAATTAGGCCCCTATCTAATGAAAGATATACAGGAATTGGAGGCAGTCCAGAGAAGGCTCATTTGGTTGATAGCAGGTAGGAAGGGATGTTTTGCAAAGAAAAGCTGCGTAGAGTTTGGCCTGTACTCACTGGAATTTAGAAGAATGAGAAGCAACTTTATTGAAATATCCAAGATTGTTAGAGGACTTGACAGGGTAGATTGTGGGACAGCATAATAAGGGGGTACACATCGAAATCAGAGATGAGGAGGATTTCCTTCTCTCAGACGGTAGCGAACCTGTGGAATTGTTAATCACAGAGGGCTGCAGAGGCTGTGTCAATAAGTACATTAAAGGCTGGGGGAGAGATTTTTATTCAAGGGTTTGGGGTAAGGACAGGACCATGGAGTCAAGGATTATCAAATCAGTCATGACCTCATTGAATGGTGAAGCAGATTCAAATGGGCTGAATGGCCTACTTCTGTTCCAACATCCAACGGTTTCATTGGATAATACTCTTCTTTCCCATGATTAGCAAAGCTGCCCAGTGTCCAAATTGAATTGTTTGTTAACAAAAGTAACGTAAAATATTGAGAATGCTACAAATCTTAAATAGAACACAATTACTCCTGACAAACACACTGGGACAGGAGATGTTGCTGCTGGCATCATCACTGTACAATGATACCACACTCCAGCAGAAACAATAGTGCGACTGACATTGTTTCATATTCATTGATGCCTCCCCATCGCCATCTCAATTGCCACACCCTTACCATCTCAATCACTGATCACTTTGTTGTCCAATTCACCAGGCCCTGCCACTCTGTTCCCACCCAACTGGCTAATAAAGTGTGATATTAAATATGCAAAGGCTCTTTGAGAGCGTTCCTCTGCGTCAAGCTATTGCACACAGTTTATAAATGGGAAGTATCATTGAGACAAATGTTTTAAAGCTGTGTTTGCTGGCGGCACATCAGCAGGGGTGAACTCACCTCCCAAGAAGTTGAACCCTGTAATGCCAGTGACGTCACTCCCATTGACAACACAGAGTCACTGCATCTGGACACTTTCCTTGTATGTCAAGCCAGGGTTGTCAAAGTACCTCCCTCCCCATATCAGATTCAACGCATTGGGAATTTCAATTAATTTGCCTTAATTTTTTAAAGCTCTGTTTTCTATATAGGGAGTCCGATAACATCGTTCTAGGGAAGCTCTCACATAGAGCCTTTCATACATCAAGTGCTGCCTCACTCTCTGAGCAAAGTGGCCATCAGAGCAGCAATGGGACAGGAAGGGAAATGGGACAGTAAGACAGGTGGGGCAATAAAGAGAGATGGTTAGTTAACGAGAACATCACTGATGTAAGGTAAAAGATGGAAAATTACAGACCGATTGGCCTAAACTCAGTCATGGGTAAGATCCTGGAATCCATTGTGAAAGATGAGATTTCTGAATATTTGAAGTGTATAGTAAAATACAGCAAAGTCAGCATGGTTTCATCAAGGGGAGGTCGTGCCTGACAAACTTGCTAGAATTCTTTGAGGAGGTAATGAGCAGGTTAGACCAAGGAGAGCCAATGGATGTTATCTACCTGGACTTCAAAGAGGCCTTTGACAAGGTGCCACACAGGAGGCTACTAAGTAAGATAAGTGCCCAAGATGTCGGAGGTGCTAGCATGGATAGAGCCTTGGCTGTCTGGCAGCAAGCTGACAGTGAGGATAAAAGATCCTTCTCAGGATGGCAGCCAGTGACAAATGGTGTTCTGCAAGGCTCACTGTTGGGACCACAACTTTTCACTTTATACATTAATGATCTAAATGAAGAAACTGAGGGCATTTGGGCAAAGTTTGTGGATGATACAAAAATAGGTAGAGGGATAGGTAGTATTCACAAGGTGGGGAGGCTGCAGAAGGATTTGGACAGATAAGTGGGGAAAGAAGTGTCAGATGGAGTACAATGTGGGCTAGTGTGAGGTCATACACTTTGGCAGGAAGAATCGAGGCATGGACTGTTTTCTAAGTGGGCAGAAAATTCAGAAGTCTGAAGTGCAAAGAGACTTGGGAGTTCGAGTTCAGGATTCTCTCAAGGTAAACTTGCAGGTTGAGTCAGTTGTTAGGAAGGCAAATGTAATGATGGTATTTATTTTGACAAGACTTGAATATAAAAGCAGGGATGTACATCTGAGGCTCTATAAGGCTCTGGTCTGACTGCACAGCTTTGGACCCCATATCTCAAGAAGGATATACTGGCCCTGGAGCACGTTTAGAGGAGGTTCACCAGAATGATTTTGAGGACTCTGGGTTTAGGACTCTGGGTTTATACTCGATGGAGTTTCAAAGGATATGGGGGGATTAAATTGAAACATACAGAATACTGAATGGCCTGGATGTTGGGAAGATGTTTTCATTGGGAGGAGAGACTATGACCCGACATCATAGCCTTAGAAAAGGGGAAGACCTTTTAGAACAGAGATAAGGAGGAACGTCTTCAGCCAGAGAGAGGTGAGTCTATGGAAATAGTTGCCACAGAATGTTGTGGAGGCCAGGTTATTGAGTATATTTAAGACTGAGATAGATAAGTTCTTGAGTATCAAGAGTTACAGGGAGAAAGCGGGTAGAATATGGTCAAGATATTTATCAGCCATGACTGAATGGTGGAGCAGACTCAATGGGCTGAATGGCCTAATTTCTGTTCCTATGTCTTCTGGTCTTATATTCTGTTCCTGTTTGTTGGCAGCAGATAGAGTGAACCAGTATGAATACTAGAAGCATTCAGCAGTACAGACAACGTCTTTGCAGGCAGATACAGAGTTAATGTTTCATGTTGGTGACTTTTCATCAGAACCAGGAAAATGGAATTAACATTACCAGTTGAGCCTGGCTGGAAGGTTAGCTCTATTTCCCTCTCCACAGATGCTGCCTGACCTAAGTGTTTCCAACATTTTACAGGATGGATTAGGTTCAGCAGGTATTTTACTCCACCCACCCTTCAGCTCTGACAGCTTCCACATCTAGAGATGCATGAGGCAGACAAAGCACATGCTTATGTGACATCTCCTGGAAGAAGTCATCAGCTTATCATTTGAGGAGTGCCATTCCACATCAAGTGTGGATGGCCTAGAGATTTTCCCACTCCTACTGTATGTGACAGGCATTTAGAAGGAATTAGAGGTTGATAATCAGCATTACGAACACACCTTCTGGAGCCAACAAGTCCTAGAATGAAATGTGAACCTGAACCTCTAGCTCAGAAACAGGGACAATACCTACTGCACCACAAGACCTCAACCTTTTAATTGATGAGTATTTCATGGAGTCAAACCAAAAATGGTAGCAAGTGCACAATAAGAAAAACAAAGGACACATGACACAGAGAATTGTAATCAATGTCATTTTTGCTCTAACAACCTGTTACTGATGGAGTTAACTGGTAACCTTCTCAAAGCTACCATCCCCAGAATTGGAGAGATGAAAATAGCTTGGAAGTTGATGACTGGAGGAGCTTACAGACGTTATACCAGTCATGTATAAACAGCTGTCCATAATAATGGCTTACTCATGAAAAACACTGCTCAATGATCCTATTTATGTGAATTTGTGGCAGCATCCAAACTTCCATTATAAATATGTACAATGATGTCAAATTGATTCCCTTGGCAACTGTTATTCCTATTATTATCAAAATATAAAACTATACGCTCCAGCAAGTAGAAGTCTGGGATATTTTAACTCCTGGAAAACAAGGGCCTTAAAATTCTCAACTGCAGCATCTCATCTAAGGTATGAGGGACACAGAATTGTTTTTACAATTTTCTTACAGATTGCACTGTCTTATTTTTATACATATTTGATTGGCCAAGTGACTACTTGAAAAATAAATTGAAGGAATCAAGAACGATTTCCATCTAGATGGCACCTTTAACACAGCGAGACTTCCCTAGATCCTTTGTACGTGTATTATCAAACAATATTTGACGCCTAGCCATATATGGAGATATTAGGCCAGTAACCAAAGCTTTGGTCATTGAAGTAGGTTTCAAAGAGCATTTGGAAGACTGAAAAATTGCCAAAGTGTTTTGGAGAGATTGAAGGAGTAACTATACAGGAGTGTAGGTCCTGAAGTCTCAGCCCACCAATGGTGGATGATGAAAATTGGAGCTGTGCAAGAGGTCAGAATTGGAGAGATGCAGGAAGCTTGGAGGTTGTATGACTGGAGGAGCTTACAGACAGATGAAAGGGAAAGGCCACATGGGAATTTGAAAAATAAGAGGAGAATTTTGAAATCTAGGCTTGCTCAACAGCAGACAAGATAATGAAGTGAAGAGAGGGATGTCAGGTGAATGGGACTCTCTGTGTATTAAGATATACGTAGCTTAGATTTATTTGACTTCCAGTTGATGAATCACTCATCCATGTTGGAGTCCCCTGCAGTGTGCACTGAAGGTGGCAAGAATGGAATACACTGTGATGGGAACCACTGTCGACTGAGCTGGTCAGATCCTGAAGGACATAACTGCTAACTAGTGTCTGCAGCAGCTTGCAAGGAAACCAACAAGAGGGAAAGCTTACTAGACCTTATCCTCAGCAATATAACTATCATAGCCATCTATCTGCAGAAGAATAATAGAATCCCTACAGTGCAGAGAGAGGCCATACAGTCCATCATGTCCACACCAACCCTCCAAAGTGCATCTCACCCAGATCCAGCCAGTCTACCCTTTCCCCATAAGCCCCACATTTCCCATGGCTAACCCACCTAGCATGCACAGCTCTGAACACAACAGAGCAATTTTACTTGGCCAATTCACTCTAACCTGCACATCTTTGGATTGTGGGAGGAAACCAGAGCACTGGAGGAAACCCACACAGACACAGGGAGAATGTACAAACTCCACACAGTCACCCAAGGCTGGAATCAAACCTGGGTCTCTTGTACAATGAGGGAACAATGCTAACCACTAAACTGCCTGTATTGATTCGATAACCACTGCACAGTCCTTGCGGAGATATGTCCCATTTTTATTTTGAGTACACCCTCCTCCATATTGTGTGTAAATTGATAAGGTTCAGTATAGATCGAGCAGCTTACAATGTGGAATCCATGAGGTGCTCCTTGCATTAACACTGCTTGCAGCATTAGACTGGACTCAGCATCAATATTTTTCCCAGTGCTTAGACTGCTCCCACCATAAACATTGCAACCAGCATTAACATGTTCCTCATCTTCACATTGCTCCCAACATTAACTACTCCCTATATTAACATTGCTCCAAGTGTTAATGCTATTTCCAGTATTCCCTGCACCCAATGTGTCCCTGCACCCAGTGTTCCCTGCTCACAGGGTTCCCTCCACCAGGACAGAAAATGCTGGAAAATCTCAGCAGGTCTGGCAGTTTTGTCAAAGGGTCAGTTAGACTTGAAATGTCAGCTCTTTTCTCTCCTTACAGATGCTGGCAAACCTGCTGAGATTTTCCAGCAGTTTCTCTTTTGGTTTCAGATTCCAGCATCCATAGTAATTTGCTTTTTACCCTCCAAAAAAATGTTCTCTGCTCACAGTGTTCCCTGCACCCAGTGTTCCCTGATCTCAGTGCCCCCTGCACCCAGTGTTCCCTGCTCAGTTTTCCCTGCTCGCAGTGTTCACTGCATACAGTGTTCCCTGCACCCAGTGTTCCCAGCACCCAATGTTCCCTTCCTACAGTATTCCCTGCTCCCAGTGCTCTCTGCATAGTGTTCCCTGCACCCAGTGTTCCCTGCACCCAGTGTTCCCTGCATACAGTGTTCCCTGCAAACAGTGTTAGATTGTGGTTAGGACCTTGAGCATGGGCCTCCAGGCTTTCTGGCTGGAGAGGGGTATAATACTACCCATAAGGTTCAACTGAAAGTGATTCCTCAGTTCCAGTCAATATTGACAGTGTTTAATTCCTGTCACATGCTGTCACACTGAATGAGCTGTCCAGAACGTAAATGTTGTCTCATTAAGAAATATTTGCTTCTACGAGTGACAAAGTGCATTAATTGCACTACAACAAAAAATAAGCCTTCCACTAGCACCTATCCCAGCCCCAGTCACTATCCAGCATTCTTCAGCAGGGCCTGCAATTTACAAGTAGCAATATATTTGTATAACTACTGAACTAACATTAGGTTGAGTGCAGATTATCTGATTAGAAAACATATTATGATTTTTATGTTCTCTTAAGAGATGGTATATCCGTCAAGAAGACATTCAGCTTTATCTACGTTAGTAGAAAGCACTTACAGCAAGCTGACACACCTTATATCTACAACCTGTCTGTTGAACCAATTAGGAAATCACAGTATCAAAAGTAAAAGACTAAATCCTGGCAACACAACGGACAAAACAGACCCACGAGAAATGAACAGCCCAGTTCATTTGCAGTTGCATCAATATTCAGTTGACTAGGCTTTTTTCCAATCGTGCCAAACAGGAGCGAGCTGTAATCCAGGAGTAACATGTAATCTAGGAGTAGTGGCCACAGTCGCACACGCTGGGAGTTGAATTCCAAGTGCTTTTTCTTTGTTGTAAAACTAAAACTGATCTGAAGAAGTTAAAAACAAAGTTCCTGGATGATTCAATCTCACTACTGACCTTGGACAGATACCAAGTCAAAGAAATTGCACTTCATCCTTCCAGGCTCAAAACTGAGTTCACCAATTTCAGATCATTAGCTCTGACCCACATCTTTTTGGAAGTTAACCTTTGGTCAAATTGTCCATTTTTTTTCTCATAATGTGTCCACTAGACAAATCTGTTGATTTCGTTTTATTTGTCCCTTGACAGCCCAGTTCTGTCTTGCACTGTTATCTCTTTCATCAAACTGTCTTCTGCCCTATCTCAAGCCATGCGTTTGATTTTTTTCCTACTTCCTTCCCTTTCTCTTCCTTTATACTTGTTGTAAAAATGTTGTATCTATATATTCAGTACTAATAAAAAAACGTTGACTTGAAATATTGAAAGAGAGTCATAACTGAAATGTGGACTGGAGGTGTGCAATGGGACCATGCAGACATCTCGCTGACTACTTCCTAAGTCCCAAATCCCTCTTGAAATCCCTGGACTTGATGCCCCCATCTCCCACTCCGATTTCCACAGCACAATTGGACCGATCCCATCCCACTTCCCTGACTCCCATACTAGACGTTTCCTGGCAACTACTGGTGAATCCTGATTAATCCAACTGACTGGACAGGCCATGAGAGTACTCAGCTGCCCCCTTCTCTGGCCTGACAACTCCTGACTCACCATATGTCCTCACCAACTTTCCTGCCACCCTCTCCCTTCCATCCAGTAGCCATCCTATCCTCTCCCCCACTTTGCACATGTACCTCTCCCATCCAAATTCATGGCAACCCACTCACCTGACACCTGTATGCCTTCACCCACCTAACACACTAGCCCCTCACCCATCTGCCACCTGAACCGCTCCCCACTCACCCGCCAGCTTTAGCTTCCAACCTAACTGGCACCCTAACACCCAACTCATACCCCGCCCCCTCATTGATTTAGCACTCTATGCCTCTCAACACCCAACTGCCTTCCAACTCCCTCACTTTCCTTAAACACTTATGTTCTCTTAGTAGCTGTCAACATGGCATTCAAAATTGACTATGACAGCTAATGCCCTAACAAAGGATTGCGGTTTCAGTGCTGATCCGATCTACAGCTACCTACGTGGTTATTCCAGATTGCCGTGTGCTGTATCTGCTGGGAAGACATATGGCCAGGGCATTTGCTCAGAAAAAACATCCAAAGATAATTGGGTAACTTGTTTTGTCTCTTCTGGGTCAGAAATGGGATCGCAACCCAGATTGGATGGTTTGGACCATTTACCTTGGTTTCTCTCCACTGATGTTTTCAGAGCTGCTGTGTTTTTCCAGCATTTTCTGCCTCTAAAGCCTCGAAGTGGGCTTAGAAAGTGGGACAGTCCATGTGGAGTGTCCCTACATCAAAGTGGAGTTGAGGATTATCAGATCATTCATGTTCTCATTGAATGGTGGGGTGGACTTGATGGGCCAAATGGCCTACTTCTGCTTTTACATCTTATGGTCTTAAAGTCCATGTGCGTTAATCTTCTCCAGCACTACACTCTAAACTTTGATCTCCAGCATCTGCAGCCCTCACTTTCTCCCAATCTCAATTAAACCACTAGGTAGTTATCTCTCATACCCAGCCTGTGTAATAATCATGCCTTCAGAATTTCTGACAAAAAATATTCATCAGCCTGATTATCAACAGTGAGTTAAATATCTTTTCCCTTTTAAAATTCCACTCTGTAATAGAATCATTCATTTTTGCAGAATGGAAACATTTCTAGGCAATGGATACTACAAAACCTTCCATGATATATTTAAAAATTAATGGTGACAAATACAAAATGAGCAACAAATCAATATTTAATATGCTGCAAGGGAAATGCGTCATCATGTTTATGTCAGTGTAATGGGCATGCACTACTTCAAAACAGTAAGACTCTGAAACAAAGCAACTATCTACAGTTTGAATAAGCACAATCAGTTGATCAGCACAAGATTACACTTTTATTTGTTTTTTGGTATACAGTTTTCCCAAACAGTGACCAGTGAATCAAAAGGTGAAGCATAATAGAGAATTTGATAGCATTGCAGCAAGTCTGGTAGTAGGATTGCCTGGTTAGCTCGTCAATTGGGAAATGGTGCATTAGAGAAAGGTTAAGTGGTAGTACACCAGCCTCTGAACTTAAAGGTTTAAGCCTTCAAGTCCCACTCCAGGATCTAAATTCACACTCAACTGCACTTCAGAGATAGAGTTGGCTTAACTGTTGGAGATGCCATCTTTTAAGTGAGTCATTAAACGGTAGCCTGTTCCTGCTTTTCAGGTTGTTCCAAACTGTCATGGAACTACTAGAATAAGAGGTGGGAATTTCTCCTCAACTAGCATCACTGATATAAAAATTTATGATGTCATCACTATCACAGTGTTGTTTTGAACCAAATTATTACTATATTTGAATATGCCTCATTTTCAGGTTATAGCGAGAGGGTGTTCTGTGGAGCTGAATTGCTATTTAATAGCAGAGAATTGAACCTGGTTGATGAAGAGTCCATGAATGTTAATGTTAATTCAGTTCCTGATGGGTCTTTGTTAAATACTCAAAATATTATTCAGGAGAGAATGATGCTCAATTTCTGAAAATCTGTTCAAGTAAACCATTGATGAGTAAAGCTGAAAATAAATTAATAAGGGCATAACATTCAAAGTTCTTCAAACCTCTGTTAGTATTTTATTGGCAGAAGTAAATTTGATCACGTAAGTCAAAGTAGCTGTTGATTTCAAAACTTGCTTTTTTTGGGTGAGGGCTGTTGATAGACCCAATCTGTACATGATTTAAAGTGAAATATATCGTTTCTACTGAGTACAACTTGGCTGTTATTTCCTGTTTAAGTTATGTTGATTTTGGTTTCATGATTTCAGTAAAAGTTTTATAAAGTGAAATCTTGTGCATCATTTTTTATTCAGATGAGAAGTTTTTTTTTACATTATTGGTCTCCATGGGCACCATGACAAAACAGTCCAACGACTTGTTGAAAGAGCTGAAAATATGTTGCTGGAAAAGCGCAGCAGGTCAGGCAGCATCCAGGGAACAGGAGAATCGACGTTTCCCTGGATGCTGCCTGACCTGCTGCGCTTTTCCAGCAACACATTTTCAGCTCTGATCTCCAGCATCTGCAGACCTCACTTTCTCCTCAAAGACTTGTTGAAAGAGTCAACCTTTGTTCATAAAATTGCTTAACTCCACTCCTGCCTCAGTACACTCATAGCCAAACCCTCTTATGCCTTTACTATCTTTACTTATTATTCTCTGAAGCATTCCTGACTGCTTTCCGATGTTCCTGGTTAGACAACATCACAGCTTTAAAATTCTTGTCCTTGTTTTAAAACCCTCCATGGTTTTTTTCCCTTGTAACCCCCATCAGTCCCATAATGCCCTAAGCTATCAGTCTTTCTTCTATTCCGGCTTACGAACATCATCAAATATTAACTACTCCATCATTGAAGGCTGTACCTTCAAGTACCTCGCTTCAAGCTTCAGAATTGCCTCCTTCTACCTTTCCATCCCTTTCTCTTTTCTCCTTTAGAATGCAACATAAAACCTACTTCATTGACCAAACATTTGGTGTCTGTCCTAATGTCTCCTTACATATTGATAATAGCTCTGTGTTTAAATGTAAATTGTGTCATTGAATAAGATTAAAAAGATTTTTTATGTTAATAGTGTATAATTAGCAAAACATCAAGTAGCCAATCAATTTCTTTTGTGAAGTTGATCTTGAAATTAGTGGCACCTTTCCTTTTATATCATTAGATGAGATACCCATATTGGCATCAGGAGCAATGTTGATTTGGTTTGCGCAATGTGGAAACATTCCCAAATGTGTACTGTTTTCAACATGCAATCATCCTCAAGTTTATCTATGTGTGTTGCGAACAATGTGCCACACATACAAATTCATAGAGCAGAGTCTACAAAGAGAATTTTGTTTGGAGACAGTACCTGGTTCCCATAGTAATCGGGACTGGATATAAAAAGATTCTTGGAGATTGTTGTTAGAGAAACAAATCACGGGAGCCTTGTCCTTATCATGCCTTTATTGAAGTGCATGTAAAATAGCCACTTCCAGTGTGGTGTGGAGGAGTCGGTGTTGGACTGGGGTGGACAAAGTTAAAAATCACACAACACCAGGTTATTGTCCAACAAGTTTGTTTGCAAGTATTAGTTTTCAGAGCGCTGCTCCTTCATCAGATACCTGATGAAGGAGCAGTGCTCTGAAAGCTAATACTTCCAAATAAACCTGTTGGACTATAACCTGGTGTTGTGTGATTTTTAACTTCCAGTTTGTGTTCACCTCATGGCAGAGGTCGCATGAATAAAGCTGTCCAGGAAAGGCAACTGCGTATGAATGCATTTCAATCCAAACATTCCCTTTTTCACAACAAATACAAGAACAAAAAAGACAAATTTGCATGCAACATGAATCATTCGAATTACCTGACACGTGACTATGATTGTGCATTAGCAATTCATTATTCTTATCAGCCTCTGCAGATGCAGTCTACAGATAACCTTCAAAATGCTCTGGTCTCTTAACGGTACTTGT
The DNA here is from genome assembly GCF_037043375.1 of Chiloscyllium plagiosum. Taxonomy (NCBI): domain Eukaryota; kingdom Metazoa; phylum Chordata; class Chondrichthyes; order Orectolobiformes; family Hemiscylliidae; genus Chiloscyllium; species Chiloscyllium plagiosum. The sequence continues at coordinate 28,335,850 of NW_028270148.1, read as the reverse complement.
GCAAGTTGTTGTGGGCTATTCATCTCTGTGATATTCCTTCTTGGGGTTGGCGGGGGGTGGATATCATTCCTGCATTTTTTTGTTGTTGCTGTGGTATCTGTTAGTGTTTTGTTTCCATTGTTGGATTATTGTGGACCTCGGGGTCTGATTGTTGACATGCGGACCTGTGCAGATAATGAGATCTCACCTTCCTGATCAGCTGCTCACAGTTGCAGAAAAGCTTCACCAACTGTGTGTAGGTGCCTGTGTTTGTGATAGTGAAACTGGTCATTCATCTCCACCATGTATGCCTAAAGTGAAAACTGTTCCATGGAGGTCACAAGTTGCCACCTGGGCTGACTATTGTTGAGATTATCAAATGTTTGCTTCCTAACTGGCTGTCCAATACTCAACTCTGGGGATGGTTTGGTAGTTTTATCAAAATGACATTTTGTCTTTTCACCTTGACTTTATCACTCACTGTTACTACTTTGCAGCAACTATTTTGCTTTTATTTAGTCATTTGTGGGGTGTGCTGGCTGGGACAGCATTTATTGTCCTGTCCCTAGATGCCCTTTGAAAAGGTGGTGGTGAGCTGCTGTCTTGAACAGCTGCAGTCCACCTGCTGTGGGTTGACCTACAATACTAATTGGGAAGGGAATACCAGGATTTTGACCCAGGGAAAGTGAAGGAATAACGATATATTTCCAAGTCAGGATGGTGAGTGGCTTGGAGGGGAACTTGAAGATGGTGGTGTTCCCATATATCTGCTGCCCTTGCCCTTCTCGATGGAAATGGGTGTGGGTTTGGAAGGTACTGTCTGAGGATCTTGGGTGAATTTCTGCAGTGCATCTTGTAGATAGTACACACTGCTGCTACTGAGCTTCAGTAGTGGAGGGAATGGATGCTTGTGGATGCTGTGCCAATCAAATGGTGCTTTGAGCTGGATGGTGTCAAGCTTCTTGAGTATTATTGGGGCTTTCTTTAAAAAAATGGCTGAATTCTTCACTTGTGAACTGAGGGCATTTATTACTGATCACAATGACAGAAAAGCAATAAAAACTGAAGGTGTGCTTTCAGGCATTCACCAATCTCACTGGTAGTCACTGAATCAGCTGGTACACCACCTCATAGTTGGAACAGTAGTCTATGGCATTAAGATAATCAGTTCCTGCCAGAGCAAAGAGTCCTACTGCCAGCTTCTTCCATGGTTTGTCTGTGATATCATGTGGCGTGAGTGGGTTTCCTAGCTTGTTTAGCTTGGTACTCATTATAGGCACTGAACTGGCAAATGGGGTCCTTCATTTTATTGTTCATGTTTGGTCAGTAGAGCACATCTCTTGCCTTCTTCAGAACTGACTCATCTCTTTGATAGCTTGCATAGATATGCATTGGCATCTCTCATCTGAAATCTTGCAAGAAATTACTACTTCCTTTGTACAACATGCCATCTTGTCAATTCATCTTTGCTTGCTGAATATACCCTCATAGCAACAGGAGTGTCCTTCATACTTCCAATACTTGGAGAGTTGCTTCGTATTGGGTAGTTCGTCTGATTTGAGTAAGGTTATTGTCTGTTATACTTGATTCCCCTGCTGGGTTGATGGCTGTCAGAGCCTGATGGGTTGCTGAATCACTTTTGATCTAGAAGATTTCATACTCTGTCATGGATTCTGCTACTTCTCTATTGTAAGTACTGCTCTTGATAGCCTGTCTGCAATGTACACTTGCTTCCCTTGCTTATATGTCAAATGCAGATGGTAACTCTTTCACCAAAGAAACGTTCCTTGACGGGGTTTTTGGGCAGCCAATAATGGATTGAGGAAAATGCTTTGAAGAGTCAACTGTAACTTTGCTTCTATGAAGTAAGTATTGACAAAAATATTTGCAAGCAAAGACAATGGCCAGGCACTCTTTCTTGGTCTGAGCACAGCATTGTTCTGGTTGTGATAACTCCCTGGCTGCAATACAACCATTCGCTGTATTAGGTTTGCTCCAAGTCCTGTCTCGCTGGTGTCCCACTGCAGGGTGACTTCATCATTTACATTACAGTGTTTCAACACTGGTATTGCCAACACTAATTGTTTAATCAATGTGAATGGTGCTTCTTGATCCATGTTTCAAAACCATAATATATTCGTGGTCATGAGTTGGCACGATAATTCACACTCCAATGACATATTGCACAAGAATTTTGCAAAATAGTTGATGAATACAACAAATCATTGCACTGTTTATGCAACTGTTGATTGCTGTATTGCTGCTATAATTCTTAGTTTTTTGAAATCTGGCCAAAGACTTTTCACTTTCAGTAAATGGCCTATGTGGAGGAATAAGACGGCGCTATTTTCTGGGTCTGTAGATTGGAAAAAGAAAAAATGGCCTTTAGTAGAGTGCTAGGTTCTTCTTGTCAGATATGGGAGTTTAGGGAGAGTTTATGTGTTACTGAGGATTATATCTGCAACAAATGCCATTTGTTGTGAATCCTATTAGATCGAATGGATCAGTTGGAGCAACAGTTAGAGGCAATGAGGATTTTACAAGAGAAAGGGGATGTGATGGATGGCAGTTATAGGAAGGGAGAAAAGTTGCAGATACAGTCACATAGATAGGTTAACTCCAAGAAAAGTAAGAGAGGTAGGCAGATAGTGAAGGAGTCTTCTGTGGTTATCCCCATTTTAAACATGTATGCAGTTGTGGAAAATGTAGGGGGTGATGGATACTCAGGGGAATGTAACTCGAACAGTCAAGTTTCTGGTATCAAGACTGGCTTTAATCTAATGAGAGACATGTTGTGTTCCAAGTGATCGATTGCGTTGAGGGACACTCTGGTGCTAGGGGCTAATGAGTGTAGGAATAGGAAGATAAAGCAGATGAAGGCGTGGCTGAGAAGCTGGTATATGGGAGAAGGATTCACGTTTTTGGATCATTGGAATCTCTTCTGGGGTAGAAGTGACATGTTCCAGAAGGACGGATTGCACCTAAATTGGAAGGGAATTAATATACTGGCATGGAGATTTGCTACAGCTGCTTGAGAGGATTTAAACAAGTAAGGTAGGGGTGGGACCCAGGGAGATAGTGAGGAAAGAGATCAATCTGAGACTGGTACAGTTGAGAAAAGAAGTCAGTCAAGCAATCAGGGGAGGCAGGGACAAAGCAGAGAACAAGGTAGGACTGATAAATTAACTGCATTTATTTCAATGCAAGAGGCCTAACAGGGAAGGCAGAAGAACTCAGGGCATGGTTAGGAACATGGGACTGGGATATCATAGCAATTACAGAAACATGGCTCAAGGATACAAATACTGCAGCAAGGACAGAAAGGGAGGCAAGAGAGGAGGGGGAGTGGCGTTTTTTGATCAGGATGTTGCCAGGGTTGGAGGATTTGAGCTATTGGGAGAGGTTGAATGGGCTAGGGCTGTTTTCCCTGGAGCGTTGAGGCTGAGGGTAGACTTATAGAGGTTTTTAAATTCATGAAGGGCATGGATCGGGTAAATAGACAAGGTCTTTTCCCTTGGGTAGGGGAATCCAGAACTAGAGGACATTGGCTTACGGTGAGAGGGAAAAGATATAAAAGGGACCTTGGGACAACCTTTTCATGCAGAGGGAGGTGCGTGTGTGGAATGAGCTGCCAGTGGAAGTAGTTGAGGCTGGTACAATTGCAATGTTTAAAAGTCATCTGGATGGGTTTTTGAATAGGAAAGATTTGGAGGGATATGGATCAGGTGGTCACAAGTGGGGCTAGATTAAGTTGGGATATCTGGTTGGCATGGAGGGGTTGGACTGAAGGGTCTGTTTCCGTGCTGTCCATCCCTATAACTCTATTACTTGACATCAGGTGTTTTTATTGAAATGTGTTTTCTTATTCAGATGCTGATTCATCTGATGAGCTCTGTCTAACAATCACACTAAATTTCAGACGGTCAGCTTTAGCTTCTTCCATTGTATAACCACATCCATAAACTCGAAAATCATACACCAATGCTCCCACTACAGGAACATCATTAACGATGTCACACTGGCTGCTGATACTGTTCAGGCACCATGCATAAACCAAACATTATACACAACCATTGACATCTCAATATACGTCCTTTCACTGCAGGATCTCTTCTACTTAATACAGCCCTGCCTTTAAAGATAAACTGTTAATTCTACACATTCTGCTCGTTGAATTAATCAAGTCACATATTGACCAATAGGCTCTTTTTTATTAAATACATCCTGTTCATGAATTACATTCATTTGGCATTCAAGTGTACATTCAATGCTTTCAAAATTTCTGCTGACATTTTTTCTGTTTGTTAGAAAAGGTTCAGGGTTGAATGCACTTTGAAACAGTCTCTTCCCTACTGTGAAAGGAGTGTGTCTACTCTTTGCTGCTATGACTTTGGGGTACTATATAGCTGCTTCAGGAAATTTAATACCATTTTGCCATTGTAGGTGAAAAAACTGTCAGCTTTGTTTCATATCACCTTTAATTTCATTGGAAAAGACCATTTGCAGTGGTCTCTTACTCGTCTTTTAGCTGTGACCTGTTTCTTTGTATGCTTCAAACAAAATAATCAGGGGAAAGCAATTAAACATTCTGCTGTGTGTAAGATCACTTCTGGATATAAAAATGAAACAAAACAGTCAGGGGTGCATGCAGTGTCCCTCTAAGGCAGGAGAGCTGGGTTCAAGTCCCACCTGCTCCAGATATGTTAGAAAATATGTATTTTTCAAGAAAAATTCAGGTACTTGTAGAATATTTCATTGCTGTTAATATACCTGTGTCTCTCTATCAGCATTCAAACTTAACTTCACTTCTGACACCATGATCTGTGCTCACCAGGCAGCAGCTTTGTCTTTATAATGGTATTTTTGGAATTCCCATAAAATAGCTACATCCTGTCTGTGTGCCACATGATGAAAGTGGCATGATTGTGGCAAATCAGGAAGGATATTTGTACATGATTACAATTCAATCCTATCTGTACTTATCAGCTCTTTAAATCTACCTCAACAGTACATAAAATGCTTTTGCGAAACGTACACAAGATTTAACAAGAACGTATTTTTCACCCACCGCATCTCAACCACACACAGGAAATTTTAAAAGACAAATAAAAATAAAATACTAAAACTTAGCAGGTCAGGCAGCATCTGTGGAGGCTGAGACAGAGGTAAACATTTCAATTTCAATATGACAGCTTCAAGAGCTCAATTCAACTTGAAATGTCAACTCTGATGTTACTCCACAGCTACTACTTAGTCCTTTCAGCACTTTCTGGTTTTATTGTGGCTTGTAAGACATTAAAGAAGTAAATTGACTAACTGGTTTTTCCACAAGCATTCTGACAGCTAATCTTAAAATGCAACCACATATCGCAGAAAGCATTTAAAATGGCTATTTGGTCCAACTGGTTTATGCTGGTATTTATAGTCTTTTATAGTCTTCTTCCATTCTATTTTCCTCATCTCAGTCTTGCCTTTTATAAAGCAGTAATTTACTTTCATCAGTTGCTTATATTTTGAAGGAGATGCATATATATATATATATATATCAGCAGCTATTTAAAATCCCAAATCGTTCAACTAATTTTATTAAAATAAGCAATGTGGCTGGATAAGTATAACTCAGGTACAATACCAATTCCTTATTTTCAATAGATGCAGCAATAAACTAAGTACCAGTATTAATCCAACTGAAATAAATCTTCAGCTTGATAAACTGGGGCAGCACGGTGGTTCAGTGGTTAGCACTGCTATCTCACAGCACCAGGGAGCTGAATTCAATTCCAGCCTTGGATCATTCTCCCTGTGTCTGCTTGAGTTTCCTCCAGGTGCCCTGGTTTCCACCCTCTAATCCAAAGATGTGCAGATTAGGCAAATTGCCCATAGTGTTCAGGGATGTGTAGGTTAGGTACATTAGTTAGGGGTAAATATAGAGCAATAGGGTAGGAGAATGGGTCTGGGTGGGTTACTCTTTGGGGGTTCAGTGTGGACTTGTTCGGCCAAATGGCCTGTTTCCACACTGTAGGGATTCTATGACTTTATGAAACAAATTTGCCTTTAGACAAGCCTCAGGTTACATTTCCTGCTCTTAGCAGTCAGGTGGTTTAATGAAGGGTAATGTGATTAGCAAACACATGATGATATTGGAACAGCATTAGAACTGTCTTTAAATGATTTCCTTAGCAGCGAGTCCTCCACATAAATCTGGTTCATTGGTTATATAAAGCAAAGAGGTATCAGTGAATCCCCATTCACAAGAAGTGAACGCGCTATCTTATTGTATTTGCATTTGTATAGAGCCTTTCTGAATCTCAGGACATTCCAAAGTGCTCCACAACTAATGAGGTGGCTTTTGAAGTGCAGTCTCAGTTTAAAGTGGCAGAATTGTGTTAGCCACTTTGTGCACTACAGGATCCACAAACAACAATCTCATAATGACCAGGCAATTTATTCTTGTAATAATGTTGTCTAAGGGATATATATTGAGCAGGAAATCAAGACAACTCTCCTGATGTATTTTGAGTGAGAGCCATGGATTTTTACATGCACCTGAGAGAGACAAAGTTAGAAAAACATAAGTAAATTTTCTGCATTCAAAATAGAGACAACGTGATAAAATGATTTAAAAACCTAACAGATTATTAGAATGTTACAATAGGATGTAAGTCTACAGGACTTTACAGTACAGCAGTCAGACCACATTTAGAAGATCATATACAGTTCTGATCAAACATAAAAGAGATGTTTTGGAGAGAGAAAATTGCAATGAGGTTAAGGCTGTACATAAAAGGGTTGAGCTGTGGGGAAAGATTACAGTCAAGATTAGAGTGGTGCTGGAAAAGCACAGCAGGTCAGGCAGCATCCGAGGAGCAGGAAAATCAATGTGTCGGTCAGGAGCCCTTCATCAGGAAAGATTACAGGTAAACCCGTACTCAAAATCCAGAAAGAAAATTGCCAATAAGAGATTTACATTGCAAAGAACAAAACAACCCCTATTCTTTAATGTAAAACAAGCCAAGTCAGATGGACCAATAAAATATATCAACCAAAATTTGTGACAAGCAAATTTAAATTGGCCAAGGAGATATCAAAGATATCGAAATATTGGAGAAAATGAGGCAAGACAACATACACAAAGCCATAATTTTCAGGTTCACCACAGAAATATCAATGAGGAAAATATGCAACTTGATCTTTTGACCATTCTCAATCAGAAAGTTGTGGTTCAACTTCAAACCTCAAGGACTTGAGCATAAAGATCAAGAGTGATGGTTGGAGTAGAACTGAGGGAATGGTACACGGTTGGAGGTGAAGTCTTTTGTTGAAGACATGAAACCAAATTAAGCCCTTTCAGCTGGATGTAAAAGATCCCATGGCACTATTTTGAAGAAGAACAGGAAAGGTGTTTTGGTCATTCAGTAAACAAACAGAATATCTGACCATTTTCACGTCACTTTTTGTGGAAGCTTGTTGCATGCAAATTATCTCCAATCTGTTGCTGACATTATAACAATGTCTCACATTGGAACGTACCTCATTGGCTTTCCTGCCTTCATCCCCTCTTCTGAGGGTTAAAGGGTATGGGGAGAAAGTGTGAATGTGGTACTGAGTTGGATGGTCAGCCATGGTCATACTGAACCGTGGAGCAGGCTCAAAGGGCTTGAATGGCCTACTCTGGCTCCTAGTTTGTACATTTCTACAAAGTGTGCTTTAAAACATCCCGAGGTCTTAAATGGTGTTCCTTCTTTTTATTTTTGTCTCATTTCAACTGACAAAAACTCAATAACAGCATCTATCTGGGTCTGCCTGAGTAAAAAATCTTAACCAATGACATTCTCTAATAATACAGAGAAAGACATGATAGGTAGTGCCAGAAGTAGGGATGTGGGATTCTGAACAGCTGTGAGACACTTAGCAACAATTGCTGCATTAAGTATTAACCCAAATGTTGGGGGGGTCTCAGCAGCAGTGTGCCTCAGGCACTTGCCAGGATGGACGAAGCAACTACCTAAGCTCAGCTTTGCCTGTAAATCTCCCAATTGATCTATCCACTATGGAGCATCTGGATTGGAAATCGCCCCTTTACAATTGCTGTTGCTCAACTGGTTACGTAATTTACAAATCTATGGCGACTCACATCCTACAGGTAGAATCACAGAATTATTCAGTACAGAAGAGACCTTATGGCTCCTCAAGTCTGTACCACAAAAATTAGCCTGTTTCATACACTAGTCTGACTTCCCCACATCAAGCCTTGACTGTTCTGATGCTTCAAATGCTCATCCAAGTACACTTTAAAGGTTGTGAGGTTTCCTGCCTCAGCTACTCTCCCAGGCAGGGCATTCCAGTTCCCCGCCACTCTCTGGATGAAAGGTATTTCCTCAAAGCCCCTTTAAACTTGCTGCCTTTCACTTTTAAATGTATTGATGATCCTTTAACTAAGCGGAACAGTTGCTTTCTATTTGCTTTGTCCATGCACCTTATAATTGTATACACCTCTATCAGGTTCCCATCTCAACACTGTGTCCTCCAAAGAAAACAAGCTGAGCCTACCCTGACTCTCTTCATAACTGAATGCTCCATTCCAGGCAACATCCTGGTGAATCTCATTTACACCCGCTTCGGTGCAATCACATCCTTCCTATATTGCGGTGACCAGAACTGCACACAGTACTCCAGCTGGGGCCTAATCAAAGCTCTGTTACAGCTCCAATATAGACTCACTATTTTTACAATCTGGGCCATGATTGATAAAGGTAAATGTCCCATATGACTCTTAACTACTCTGTTAACCTGTCCTGCCACCTCAGGGAACTGAGAACGAGCAGCCCACATCCCTCCATTTCTCTGAGTTTCCTGGTCTCTTGTCATCCATTGTGTACTCCCTTGTTCCTTTTTCCAGAGTCCATCACCTCTCATTTATTGGGGTTAAATCTATCTGTCACTGATCTGCCTATCTGACCAAGCCATTTATGTCCTCCTGTAACCTAACAGCTTCTTCCACACTGTCAATCACCTGATCAATCTTTCTGTTATCTGCGAACTTATTTATCATCCCCTCACATGCTCATCGTCATCATTTATGAATATCACAAACAATAAGGGACCCAGCACCGATCCCTGTGGTATGCCACTGCACACCAGGCTCCAGTCACATGAACAGCTTCCTGTCACAACCCTCTGTCTCCTGTCACTAAGTCTATTTTGGATCCATCTTGCCAAGTTACACTGGCCCTCTTGAGCTTTTATCTTCTTTATCAGTTTTGCATGTTAGACCTTTTTGCATTTTGCAGTTATGCATCATGGGTGCCATGGTGGCCCAGTGGTTAGTGCTGCTGCCTCACAGCGCCAGGGACCTGGGTTTGATTCCAGCCTTGAGTGACTGTCTGTGTGGAGTTTGCACATCCTTCCTGTGTCTGCGTGGGTTTCCTCTCACAACCCAAAAATGTGCAGGTAAGGTGAGTTGGCCATGCTAAATTGCCCATAGTGTTCAGGGATAAGTAGGTTAAGTGCACTAGTCGGTGGTAAATATAGGGTAGGGGAATGCCTGGGATACTCTTCGGAGGGTCAGTGTGGACTTGTTGGGAGAAATGGCCTGTTTCCACACTGTAAGGATTCTATGATCTTGCCAACAGCCTTGCTGAAATCCATATAAATTACATCAACTGCCCAAACACCTCAGCACCTCTTTAAAAAACTCCATTAAATTTGGCTGCTGAGAATTTCATTTGTGATGAATATTAAAAATGCTATGTTCAAAGTCCAGGAGTTTAAAAAGGACGCGTTTTATATAACTGTCAATTCTTTCACTGTGCAGACAAGTATTCATTCAAGGACAAATGATCAATCCTTTGTGTTGGTGTTTAACTCCCATGGTGAAAGCAAAAAAAGACACTCTTCCCATTTACCAGCTTTAGTATATTATACATCTGTTTCTATTCTCTGCAGACTGAGGTCAGCTTCAGTAACGATTTAGCCATGGCAATGAGCAGCATTCTTCACATCACTGCATTTTATGTTATACATTTTTTGTTGGATTTCATTAGCCAAATAATGTTGCCTGGGACACTTGTACTTACTTTACCATAAAAAATGTTAATAAAATGTTTTTGTGACATATACAAAACTTTCTATCTTTTTCACTATGTAGCCAGTTTCCCACTGTAAGGAATGATTCATAATCTGTGCTATACTTCATTTTTTGATAATTATTCTGTTGTGCTCTCTAGTTTAAAACTTACCAGCCTTTGGCATGCAGCTTTAGGGGTAGGGGGTATAGAATAGTTCAGAATTGTGTGTGGGCCAGCGACCAAATACTGTTCCACCACCTAACAGCGGGCTGCCACAGAAGATTTCCCAACCTAATCCATGGAAGTGGGTTCACAATTGAGGCTTCACTTGGAGCGGGTGAAAGAGGAAGGGGCATCCCGTAACCAGTGGCATTTTCCTGACACCAAATGCACTGCGGCCTCTGCTGAGGACAGGGCTTAGTAACCTTCTGGAAATGGCCTCTTGGCATTTGACCAAGGTGCCACTGGATCCTGTTCTTGGAGCCCGATTATGGATCCAACTAGATGAGAAAGTCACAGAGGACTGAACATTTCTACGTTATCAGCAAATTTCCCAGCATGCCTTCATCTTCAGACCCCCTCATGGTCTCCTCGCTGCCTGAGCAGTGCCCACATCTCCCAGTGGTGCTGCCAGTTTTGCCCTGTACCACAGAGCCTCTGAATGGGCCTGCCTTGACATGCTGCCCACCGTCTTTTACTGCAATGCGAACCTGGAGTGGCCTCTTACTTGGCTGCCTCCTATGCCAGAGGGCAGACTGCAGAGAGGAGCAAGTCCATGGCCTGCAAATGTTCTGCCACCTGAAAGTTGCTGCAGCCATGAAGGTTGTGGCCCGGCATCCAAAGTTTCTTGCTTTGAAGTGCAAAGATCCTTGACTCTGGCATTGTGTGGTGTTTCCTCTCCTACTTCCCTGAACAAAGTGCAGCCTTGGGCAGCAGACAAAAGGTGCACAAAGCCTGTTCTTAAGACGTTCCTGTGAGTGCCCGCAGGATGGAGTGGTGACTCACCTCCAAGCTTACTTCCTGTTCTCACTGCTCAGAGAACCACACACAGGCATCGACCTCCATCTACCCATGCAAACAGAAAAAGGAGACTCCACAGAATGTTCCTTTCTTGTGCATTTAAGTACACTATCTTCTATCCATTAAAGCGAGTATGTACCAAACAGCTGGTCGGGAAGCACAGACGTGGAAAATTCACTGACGATTTTTTAACTGAACATTTTAAAACAGTAACTGAATTTTACTTACAGGATCTCAAATCAGCGTATGAGGTTTGAGAGCAATATTGAACACAAAGAGATGCCTGAAATCAGGGTTTTTTAAAATAAAAGTTGTCTCCTTTTCATTTTCCACTTACTGAAATATTGTCTTCAATTCTGGGCAACAAACCCAAGGAGAAAATGGTGTTAGTATTTGACGGCAGAAGGGTGCTGAATAATTATGGGGGGAATCTTACTGGAGCCTAAGCGATGTGGGCAAAGATGAGAAACGTGGCTCTGAGAACATAGGAACAGTTGCCTTTCGAGCAGCAATGAATTCATAGTCAATGAATGATCACTACACCCAGCTCACATCTATTGGAACCTGCTGTCAATTGAGTCCTGTCTTACTGCTTGCGTCCAACTCTGCACCTCTGTATCACAGCAATGTTCCCCTTGCTCAATGTCCCATTTTCCTCCTGGGAACATGCTGCCTTTCGCTCAGCTCTTCAATATCCATGGTATCCATTCTCTCCCAGGTTTGGATTGCAAGTGGAAGTTTATGGGGGGCCTGCTCAGCTGATGTAGTGTCAGTTAATGTATGAACTCTTTTTTCTCACAGAGATTGATGTGATTCAACGAATAGATAGCAGGTGGCAGAAGCATATTCTAACACCTTCTCTTTCTGCAGAACTCTCACCGTATTGTGTTACAAAATGGCCCATTCTGGAATTCTTCAAGCCATCCTGGCTTAATAAAGATAATTTTAGGACAATACTATTGAAATAAGTATTTTTATAGCACAAATGATGCTGTTCTTTGTCTCCAACTTTGGAAGGGAATTTTGACTTAAAGTTGGACTTTGAATGCAGTTCTCTAGTTCTTTTCCCAGCCTGAGGCTGTGAATTGAAGAATTTCACAATGGGATCTTGCTCCTTCTATATTACCAGGACACAATTGAAATGATGTTTTAAACTGTTTGCCCTGCACATTGCTTGACGAATATTAGATCAGGGCAAGATTTTCCTACTGAAGGAAAAATTGAGGAATATTATAATTTAGCACATAAACTGTAATGATTGTAATAAGGCCAGTCAGCTGGATCTCATAGAATGTGAGTTCCCTGATTGGGGCTGTTGATCAGGTCCAATCAGGGAGCCCTGCTGATATGCAAAAAGGGTGAGTGCCAGAGATAACAATTCTCTGGTACCTGACTCTGAATGAGGCAGTACAAAAGGCAACGACCGTTCATCTGTAAAGGGAGAACTTGTGACGGGATACTGGCCTCTGTTGAGTTATTTCATAAGCTTTTGTGGACATTTTAATGTTTAAAGCATTTTGTGAATAGACATTCAGCAATTTTAATTTGCACTATGGTATGGTGCATGTTGTTACCATATCCAAACAGATTCACGATGTTTTGATAATTTTACATAAATTCTAGTATATAATTGATGAAAGTAATATTAACTGACAGATTAGGGCATGTTCATCTTGGTAACTAAAAGATCACTGAGGGCTGTTTCACTAAAGCTGTCCTTCAAGGACCCCTCCATGACCAATGCTATTGAGAAGGACAAGGGTTGCAATTACACGGAAAACCTGTATCTACAAATTCCCCTCCAGGCTATCCACCATCCTGACTTGGGAAAGCATTGCCATTCCTTCAGTGTCACTGGGTCTAAGTGCTGTTAAGTTCCTGGCTAACAGCATTGTGCGTAGGCCTCCACAAAATGGGCAGCAGCAGCTCCAGATGACGGCTCACCAGCATCTTCTCAGGAGCAATTTGGGATGGAAACTAAAGGCTGGCCTAGCCAGAGAAGCCCACTTTCCTCAAACTTTAAAACATCAGCAATTCTCAATATTTGTGATGGGGAGGCCATGTATAGATCCTCTCGCTCACCCCATCAGGACCAACTGGGGAGGAACAACTGAAGCCATGATGATGACCTGCCAATGTGTCTATGTGCATTCGTTTTATTGCTTCCCGATGTTGTGGAGACTGTCGCCACAATGGTCTCCTGGTGGTCTCCTGGAAGGCTTGGCAGAATTTGGTGTGGCATTGTGGCTGAACATTTCCACAGGCCCTCGTAGTGTACCTCCCGATTCCCTGGTTTGCCCCACCGACCCCACCCCACCCCACCCCACCCCCACCCCAAACACCATCCTCCTGAATTGGAGGCTCCTGGAAACAGCTTCCTAATTGGTCACTTTGGGAAAGACAATGACTGCTATCCAACCACGGTCACTTCCGGGTTGCCAAACTCAAGCCTGTTCATTGGAGTCAGGATTGTGAGAGACAAAAAAAACCTGCAGATGCTGGAATCCAAAGTAGTCAGGATTGTGGGTAACCTCAGAAAGTTCAAAGTTTGTGAGAAGATTTGTAGCTCGGGTGCTCGTTGCATGGGCTCACCGATCTCAGGACTCATAGCAGAAGCAGTAATGCAAAGGTTAGAACAAACAGTCTTACCACAAATTCAACCCAAACTCTGGGTCAGATATGTTGATGACACCTTTGTAATCATTAAAAACACGGAAATAGAGAAAACACACCGGATCATCAACTCCACACTCACAGGAATCCGATTCACTAGAGAGGAAGAAAAGGACAACCAACTCCCATTCCTAGACGTGATGGTACAGAGAACACCGAACGGAGAATTCACCACCAAGGTACACAGGAAAGCCACACACACAGACCAAGTCCTGAACTATGAAAGCAACCACCCCAACACACACAAACGAAGTTGCATCAAGACACTATTTGAAAGGGCCACAACACACTGCAGCACACCAGAACTGCAAAAAGAGGAAGAGGAACACCTATACAAGGTATTCGCCAAAAACGGATATCCTCGCAATTTCATCAACAGATGCCTAAGGGAAAGACAACGGAACGAGGACATGCCGCAACCCAAAGGACTAGCCACACTACCATACATCAAGAACATCTCTGAACTACTGCGACCACTAGGACTTATAACAGCACACAAACCAACAGCCACACTCAGACAACAACTCACCAGAACGAAGGACCCGATACCCAGCATGAGCAAAACTAATGTAGTGTACAAAATCCCATGCAAGGACTGCACAAAACACTATAAAGGACAAACAGGAAGACAGCTAACAATCCGCATCCACGAACATCAATAGCCACGAAACGACACGACCAGCTATCCCTAGTAGCCACACACGCAGACGACAAGCAACATGAATTTGACTGGGACAACACTACCATTATAGGGCAAGCCAAACAAAGAACAGCCAGGGAATTCCTAGAAGCATAGCACTCATCCACAAACTCCATCAACAAACACATCGACCTGGACCCAATATACCGGCCACTAAAGCGGACAGCTGAAACTGACAACCGGAAGCGGCAGGGACAGGCCACTCTAAATGCCGGAGGAAACACCACAGAAGCGCTTCACAGGAGGCTCCCAAGCACTGAGGATGTCACCTAGACAGGGGACGAAACGTTTGCAACAAAAACTTCCAGCTCGGCGAACAGAACCACAGCAACCTCAGAAAGCTCAGCACAAAGTATCAAATCAATTCTGCATTCTGAATAATTTAATGGAGCAACCAAATTTTACAAAGACGATTACTACATTAAATCTGGGGCTGGGGTATCATACTTAGAGAGTTAAAATCATAGAGATATACTGCACAGAAACAGACCTTTCAGTCCAACTCGTCCATGCCAACCAGATATCCTAAATTAACCTTGTTCCATTTAGAGTCATAGAGTTTGTGAGAAGATTTATGACTTAGAGTCATAGAGTCATTGAGATGTGCAGCACAGAAACAAACCTTTCGGTCCAACCCGTCCATGTCGACCAGATATCCCAACCCAATCTCGTCCCACCTGCCAGCACCCATATCCCTCCAAACCCTTCCTATTCAGATACCCATCCAGATGCCTCTTAAATGTTGTAATTGTACCAGCCTCCACCACTTCCTCTGATAGTCCATTCCACACACGCACCATCCTCTGTATGAAAAAATTGCCTCTTAGGTCTCTTTTATATCTTTCCCCTCTCACCCTAAACCTATGCTCTCTAGTTCTAGACATCCCCACCCCAGGGAAAAGATCTTGCCTATTTACCCTATCCATGCCCCTCATGATTTTATAAACCTCTATAAGGTCACCCCTCAGCCTCCGATGCTCCAGGGAAAACAACCCCAGCCTGTTCGACCTCTCCCTATAGCTCAAATTCTCCAACCCTGACAACATCCTTGTAAATCTTTTCTGAACCCTTTCACAACATCTTTCCGATAGGAAGGAGACAAAAATTGCATGTCATATTCCAACCAATGTCCTGTACAGCCACACAGTCCACATTGGCACCAACGACATAGGTAGGAGGAGTGCTGAGGATGTTAGACAGGCTTTCAGGGAGCTAGGTTGGAAGCTTGGAGTTAGAACGAACAGAGTTGTTGTCTCTGGTTTGTTACCCGTGCCACGTGATAGAGATTCGAGGAATAGGGAGAGAGAACAATTAAATGCGTGGCTTCAGGGATGGTGCAGGAGGGAGGGGTTCCAGTTTTTGGATAACTGGGGTTCTTTCTGGGGACGGTGGGACCTCTATAAACAGGATGGTCTACACCTGAACCTGAGGGGAACCAGTATCCTTGGGGGGAGGTTTGCTAGTGCTCTTGGGGGGGGGTTTAAACTAACTCGGCAGGGGCATGGGAACCCAGATTGTAGCTTCAGGGTGCAGGGCCTGGAGTGTAGGGAGGTGAGGAACATGGCATCAATTTCCAAGGAGGGTGCCTGTAAACAGGGAAGTGGCTTGAAGTGTGTATACTTCAATGCAAGAAGTATACGAAATAAGGTAGGTGAACTTGCAGCGTTGGTTGGTACCTGGGACTTCGATGTTGTGGCTATTACGGAGACATGGCTAGAACAGGGACAGGATTGGCTGTTGCAGGTTCCGGGATTTAAATGTTTTAGTAGGGTCAGAGGTGGGGGTAAAAGAGGGGGAGGTGTGGCATTGCTTGTCAAAGATAGTATTACAGCGGTGGAAAGGACGATGGATGAGGACTTGCCATCTGAGGTAGTTTGGGCTGAGGTTAGGAATAGGAAAGGTGAGGTCACCCTGTTAGGAGTCTTTTACAGGCCTCCTAATAGTCCTAGAATCATTGAAGAAAGGATTGGGAAGGTGATTCAGGAGATGAGTGACAGTAATAGGGTGGTTGTTATGGGGGACTTTAACTTTCCTGATATTGATTGGGAAAGCTATAGCTCAAGTTCGTTAGATGGGTCAGTGTTTGTTCAATGTGTACAGGAGAGTTTCCTGACACAATATGTAGACAGGCCAACAAGAGGTGAGGCCATACTGGATTTGGTTCTGGGTAACGAACCAGGCCAGGTGTTAGAATTAGAGGTAGGTGAGCACTTTGGGGATAGTGACCATAATTCGGTGATTTTTACACTCGTGATGGAGAGGGATAAGTGTGTACTACAGGGCAAGAATTATAGCTGGGGTAAGGGAAATTATGATGCGGTGAGGCATGACTTAGGATGTGTGGCTTGGAAAAGTAGACTCCAAGGCAAGAGTGTAAATGATATGTGGAACTTGTTCAAGGGGCAACTATTGAGTGTCCTTGATAATTATGTACCTGTCAGGCAGGAAGGAAAGGGTCGTGCGAGGGAGCCGTGGTTTAATAAGGAATTGGAATCCCTTGTTAAATGGAAGAGGGCGGCCTATCTCAAGATGAGACGTGAAGGTTCAATTGGGGCGATTGAGAGTTATAGGGTAGCCAGGAAGGACCTGAAGAGAGAGCTAAAAGCAGCAAGGAGGGGACATGAAAGGTCCTTAGTCGATAGGATTAGGGAAAACCCTAAGGCTTTCTATAGGTATGTTAGGAATAAAAGAATGACTAGGGTAGGAATAGGTCCAGTCAAGGATAGTAGGGGGAAGTTACGTGTGGAGGCGGAAGAGATTGGGGAGACACTGAATGAATACTTTTCTTCAGTATTCACTCAGGAACAGGGCATTGTTGTCGATGAGAATACTGAGGCACAAATAAGTAGAATGGATGGCTTTGAGGTATGTAGAGAAGAGGTGTTGGAAATCCTGGAAAAGGTGAAAATAGATAAGTCCCCTGGGCCTGATGGCATTTATCCTAGGATTCTCTGGGAAGCAAGGGAGGAGATTGCAGAGCCATTGGCCTTGATTTTTATGTCCTCTTTGTCTACAGGAGTAGTCCCAGAAGACTGGAGGATAGCAAATGTGGTTCCCTTGTTCAAAAAGGGGAGTAGGGATAGCCCTAGTAACTATAGGCCGGTGAGTCTCACTTCTGTTGTGGGCAAAGTCTTAGAGAGAATTGTAAGGGATAGGATTTATGCACATCTAGATAGGAATAATGTGATCAAGGATAGTCAGCATGGTTTTGTGAAGGGCAAGTCGTGCCTCACAAACCTTATTGAATTCTTTGAAAAGGTGACGAAGGAGGTTGATGAGGGGAAAGCGGTAGATGTGGTATATATGGATTTTAGTAAGGCGTTTGATAAGGTTCCCCATGGTAGGCTACTGCAGAAAATACGGAGATATGGCATTGAGGGTGAGTTGGAGGTTTGGATTAGGAATTGGCTGGATGGAAGAAGACAGAGGGTAGTAGTTGATGGCAAAGTTTCTTCATGGAGTGCCGTCACTAGCGGTGTTCCGCAAGGATCTGTTTTGGGACCCTTGCTGTTTGTCATTTTTATAAATGACCTGGAAGAGGGGTTAGAAGGTTGGGTGAGCAAGTTTGCGGATGATACGAAAGTCGGAGGAGTTGTTGACAGTGAGGAAGCATGTGGCAGGTTACAGCAGGATATAGAGAAGCTGCAGAGCTGGGCAGAAAGGTGGCAGATGGAATTCAATGTAGCTAAGTGCGAGGTGATTCACTTTGGGAAGAATAACAAAAAGATGGGGTACTGGGCTAATGGTCGGATACTTGGTAGTGTGGATGAGCAGAGGGATCTTGGTGTCCATGTACACAGATCTCTGAAAGTTGCCACCCAGGTAAATAGTGCGGTGAGGAAGGCATATGGCGTACTGGCTTTTATTGGTAGAGGGATTGAGTTCCGGAGTCCTGAGGTCATGATGCAGTTGTATAAGACTCTGGTACGGCCGCATCTGGAATATTGTGTGCAGTTTTGGTCACCATACTATAGGAAGGATGTGGAGGCATTGGAACGGGTGCAGAGGAGGTTTACCAGGATGTTGCCTGGTATGGAAGGAAGATCGTATGAGGAAAGACTGAGACACTTGGGGCTGTTTTCACTAGAGAAAAGAAGGTTTAGGGGTGACTTGATTGAGGTGTACAAGATGATTAGGGGGTTAGATAGGGTCGACAGTATGAACCTTTTCCCGCGTATGGAGTCGGGTATTACAAGGGGGCATAGCTTTAAATTAAGGGGGGGTAGATATAGGACTGATGTTAGGGGTAGGTTCTTCACTCAGCGAGTCGTTAGTTCATGGAATGCCCTGCCAGTAACAGTGGTGGACTCTCCCTCTTTATGGGCATTTAAGAGGGCATTGGATAGGTATATGGAGGATAGTGGGTTAGTATAGTTTAGGTGGGCTTGGATCGGCGCAACATCGAGGGCCCAAGGGCCTGTACTGCGCTGTATTCTTCTATGTTCTATGTTCTATAACATGACTTCCCAACTCCTATAATGCCTCTGTTCACATCCAAATCATTAACATAAATTAGGAAAAAAAGCAGTGGACCCAGGAACGATCTTGCAGCATGCTGCTAGTCACAGGTCTTTAGTCTGAAAAGCAACCCTTTACCATCACCCTCTGTCTCCTACTTTCAAGCTAATTTTGTATCCAAATGGCTAGTTGTCCCTCTATTCCTTGTTAACCACTCTACCATTGGAACTTTGTCGAACGCTTTGCTGAATTCCATACAGACAACGTCAGTCGCTTCATCAATCCTCTTCGCTGCTTGGTTAATACATTTTGCATTCATTTCTTGGAAAAGAGTTAAAACGTGTTTGAGCAGACAAAAACCCCTATTGTCTATTAGTCTTTTATCACTCTCAACCCAGCTGTTAGCAAACATAGCACAAACATCTGCATTATATGACAGAAACTGACAATTGCAGCATCTCTGTAAAGCAACTCACGAACGCTCTACTGATATTGAGATTAAGATATATAGTATATGTCCAGGATGTACAATTGGCTGTGACCCAACATTGATCCATGGTGATCAAGCACCGAAAATAGAAAAGTCTTTCAATCCTCCTGCAAATATTTACCAGGAAAGATTTCAATACAATATGTAAAGTTTACCAATGTTTATATTTATAATACATGTACCTGCCTGATAGATGTTAATCTAATAAAGGACGTAATGGTTTTGGGATTGTAAATCTAAGGAAAATCCCTAGTCCTGTAGCCTGTTTGACAGTGAGCCTAGCTGGTTTGATTGTCAGAGATCCAAGGAATGCTTCACAGAGAGGAATGCACAAGGCATCTACGAGACAATGCTGACAGCCCCTGGGGTAACCATGAGTAGACTCTGAGCTGGATTTCACATGTCCCTAATAAGTGTGTTTTAATTGGGGTGCAGGGGCATATAAATAGACTGGTGTGTTCACCTCCCCCCTCAAATATGTACAGTGGACAGATACTAAAATTGGTGGGCTAACAAATGACTTGGAGACAGTTGAGCCTGTGAAAAGCTTAATGAAGTCCAGTATTACCCTGAACCACACCATAATTATGGTTGGTGTGGGCGTGTGACTGAGAGTGGGCAGCACTTTGTTTTTAAAGATGGATGGGATACTGCCTCAATAGGGTGCTCTGAGTGCAGTGGGAGCACCTCCCCAAGAAGACAGTATCCACCCATCCCTACAACCCGCACAGACTCTAAAGGCCACCTCCCTACCCCTCCAGCCCCTTCCCTAAGGTCCCAAAAATCCTCCTGACTCAATCTCCCCCTCTTTACCTGGGTTCAGGATCCATTGGGCCATCTTCTCAGGCCTGATTTCAGTAATAGCAAGGTCCAGTACCAAGCAGTGTTGAAGCTGCAATTAGATTGGATGGTGTCTCTGGACAAACCAGAGAGAGAGAGAGAGAGAGACAGACAGACAGAGAGAGACTTCCTCCCATTTAGCGGTGGGACACCCATTCTGTATCCATTCTGTCCACCCTCAGCTGGTTCCTGCTGTGAAACAGGCTTCTTTAGGACCTGCTGCCTAGCAGCCAGCTTTCCTGCCTGTGTGCAATCCATCCACCTCCCTCATCCTATAACACTCTATTCCTTGAGAGTGAATTAGGAGCAGGAGTAGGCCATTCAGGCCATAAAACCTGCTCCCCCATTCAATCAGAGCATGGCTGCTCAGATTGTGGATGCAAGGTGTTTGGTGTTATTATGAGGAAATGTGCAGAGGAAGCCATTTTTGAGATGAAGTAACTGATTTTAATACAAAACAATGAATGTTGCAAGTGGTTTGTTCAGTGTGGTCGACAATCCGAGATGGAAGGAAGGAAGTAGCCATTCCTTCAGGTTAGAAGTTGCTTTTCTAGAAGATTGGAAGATTCACTCAGCTTGGGCTAGACAGATAGATCTTCACAGTGTAACCCTCACAGTGGGGAAATCAGTTCTGGGATCAAATGTTTCTCAGTTAGGAAAGTAAAAAGGACACATGATACTGAGAGTTGACAATAATTTTTCAATAATGTTATTTGACAAAGAAGATATGGAAAAATACAGTTAAAGATGATCTTCAAGTGTGGGATACCTCCTGGGCTAAGCCAAAAGAGACTGCATTGCCTCTATTACTATTGTCAGCCTCTGGCACCTTTGTCACAGGAGATGATACATTGAGTATCCATCCCTAATTGCCTTTGAACTGAATGGATTGCTCGGCCATTTTAGAGGCAGTCAAACGTCAATGACATTACTGTGGATCTGGAGTCACATGCAACCCAGACTGAGTAATGGTTGCAGATTTCCTGAATTAGGTCCTCAAGGAATTTCACTCATCTCTTAGCAATTCTGGATCGGTGACCATTCCCATCGCATCCTGCCTCCTGCGGAATTCTACAGATGCGAGAATGTTTTGTGAAACTCCTACCCTCCTATTCCCCTCCAGTCTGTTTTCGAGCCCTCCTCACCTCAAGATCTGTATTCAGATTGAAAATTCAATCCCTCGAGTTTAAGGCCCGTTTTGAGGAAAGGTTGGAGATATTTGGAGTTTACAATATGGAAAAGATATATCTCAGAGGGAATGGCGGTGAACAATTAAACAACTCACTGGTGGATAAGTAGGCACCACACATATCCCAACCTCAGTGATGGGAGAATACCAGTCTATCAGTACAAATGATAAGGTTAAAGCATTCAAAAGAACCAGTGTTCTAAAGAAATCACAGTGCACTTAAAACGTTAACTCTATTTCTCTTTCCACAAATGCTGCCAGACCTGTTGTGTTTCTCCGTGTTTGTTCCAGATTTCCAGCATCCACAGTATTTTTTTTAAATAGTTAAAAACATTAAGTATAATCTGTACATCGTGTATCTCAGTGAAAGGCAATGCATTTACAACAATATAAACTGTGGATCTATCTTTCTAAAAAAAATACGGTTATGCAGTGGGACATTGTTGTTTAATTGAATGCCTGGTCCGTTGCTAGCTTTGTGACTCTAAACATTGGTAGCAGGAATGTTAATAAATGCATTGTGAAATCAGAGCTTTTTTGTTAATTTTCTTTTCTCATCATCCTGTGGGAAATAAGTCAAATCATCAACACAAGCAGAAACAACACCTCATAAGTAATGAGTTTGACTGGCAAATAAAGTGGAGTCAACAACAACAACTCTGGTTCAGTATTCTCCCACAGTGCACCTCTCACAGAGATCTGAATGCAGTTTATTGGCCGTGATGTAAAATCAGAAGGAAGTCACATTAAAATGCTTTCATACTGTTTTGTTTTTATTTGGTCGTAGAATGAGGGTGATTTATTTGTTTTTAATGTTCTTTTAGTTTATCTAGGCCTTATATTTTCATTGATATTGTTACTCCTCTACCTTGCTCCTCTTTCCTAGGGGACTAGTTTAGAAACTTCCACATGCTTCCGAACAGGCGGTTTCCACCCCTGCTCCTAATAAAGACGCAACTCCGATTTTATCAAATTATTGTCTCATGACGCGGAGTCCACGGTGTAATATACACAGCAGAATTGGGGTTAAGGGGTTGGTTAAAAACCTTTAATGCTCAGATTAAACCACTGCTACTCATTTCTTCCTAATAAGAGAGTAGCCCTATAGTTCTCGAGACTACTACAATTTTACCTTATACCCAGAAAATACAGATTTTCACCTCATGCATTATTACATGCGTCTACATGTAATTATATAGTAATCAGGATATTATTAAAGCATAATCCACAACAGTGTAGTTGTGTAGTTGTCATTGTTTGTAGGTACAACACAAGGCCTTCAAAAGTGATGTTTTGAAATTGTCAATATGATGTTTAGAGCTTTCAACAGCTTTGGAATGGATATGATGAATAAACGCTTAACAATGGCCAATACAGCAGAAGCAATGGAATAAAAGTTTGGTTTATTCCAAAATACTGGATCTCTTTAAATGTGGTGGAACAGAATTGTTCACATTATGAATGGAGAAACATTAAGTTGGATATGATGGTCAGGTGGTGGACTTGTCCAATGGCAACCTCACCTCTGGCAATCCTATCACAGATATTCCTGCTCATTGTGAAGTGATTTAAGACCAACTTGGCACCCAGCAGGTCAGCTGGGCCTCTCAGGTCATGTAGGCCAGATTTCCCACCTCTCTCCTGCCTTGTCCCCAGTTACTAGGGGACACAGGTTCAAGGTTGCGGGGGGAAGTTAAAAAGAGACGTGCAAGGCAGGTTTTTCACATAAAGGGTGATGAATACCTGGAATGCACTGCCAGAGGAGGTGGTGAAAGCAGGCACAATCGCAGCATTCAAGACACAAAGTGGTTGACTTTTAACTGCCCTCTGGGCAATTAGGGATGGGCAATAAATGCTGCCTAGCCAATGATGCCTTCATCTTGTGAATGAATTTTAAAAAAACATTTTAAAAAAGTCAGTGCTGTGATATTTATACAGTTTTACCACCTTGGCATTTAAAATACTTAGCTACTCATTTACAGAAATGTTGCTAGCAGTCTCTCATTTCTGATGGTTGTATAGTTTCTGGCAACCTGCAACCTCAAATCAAAGGTATCCATTTGCTGCTTTGCTCGAATTTATGTTAGATATTCAGCTGAGGGTCAAATCCAAAGCTGTACATTAGAATACCTGGATCTGAAAAAATTACAAATGCGCTGTTCCTTTACAGTACTCAGGATAGTGCTGAGTATTCCATGTTCTATAGTTACTATCAACTGACTAATTACAAGTTAGAGAAGAAGGGATTGTTTCAGCACGCTGCTGGATCAGAGCTGTAATTCTCTGATCTGGAACAATAAATACCAGTACAATTACAAGGAAGTAAATGCTTCTCTATGAGATGTGTCTTTTTTTTATTACCTATGGAAAGATTTACAATTACAACCATGCCTATAGTTGTTTAGATGGTACGTACTAACTGGATACAAATTGATATGTAAACTGAAATTCAAGACACAGCTACAGGTTCGAGGCTAATGTGAAACAGGTGACTTTCAGCATCAGAAATGAGGGGCTTGCTGGTGACTAATGTATTCACTGCAAATACTTTAATAATAGAAAACCCAGTTTCCTTTCAAACAATCATTACTTTTGGGTTGTGATTTTATCCAAGAAGTCAATTTGGTGTTACTGCAGAGTGACTTGCAAGGTATGTCACCAATCTGATATGCACGGGCCAGTACAATGGCGAGGTTTAAGATACTATTGCTTTGCCAATTCACTCTTAATGTCGGTTGGTGTGAGCATAATTGAAAAATTTAAAATCATGTAGTAAAGGCTGCAGCATCTGCACCAGCACACATGAACTTTTTAGTGGTGAGTGTGCATTTCCCTCTGCACACTGTATTAAACAGAGGCAACAGATTTCCTGGCTGGTATCATTCAGCTATACCAGAATATGGCACACATTCGGCATAATAAGACTTGTATACCAGAAGGAGGAACCTCTGACGTCACAAAGCCAGTAGTCACTGAAGACACACTGGCCATTTAAAGACATAGCAGAAATTTTTATTTTCCAAAAGATCAAATTGATATTTTAGAGCCACAAAGTTCCCAATTTAATCACAATTTGATAGTTTATTATAAGAACAGTGCACAATGTTATTTCAGTAGGAAATGGTCGGGGATTTAGGAGGAGATAGAGCAGATCCCAAAGGAATTTTTGCATCAAATTCCTTCCTTCTACCGCAGTTGTTATTCATTTCAGTACCAGAGGAAATGTAGCTACTCAACTTTTATGGCAACATTGCAGTCATTTATCAATAATAGATAATAAAAGTAGCAACCGATTAAGCTTTGCCTATCAGTTCAAGAAATGTTAATTTACTACATTGCTTTGATTTCTATGTATCAATCATTCCATTGCCAGTAAAACCACAAAATAATTTAACTGGACATAGGGACTAGGCTAAGATTTTGGCAGGTGTTGTGAGAACTTAACTCACCTGATTAAGCTGAGTTTGTTGACACCAACACATGGACTGCACATGATGGGCTGTTTAAATAATAGGTGAGTCATAGAATTGTAGTATCATTCAGTCTGCACTGACGAAAACGACTCTAAATCATTTCAAGTTCCATTTTCCAGCATTTGCCCTATAGCGTTGAATGTTATGACATTTCAAGTGCTTATCCATGTACTTTTTAAAGGTTGTAGTTTTCTAGCCTTTATCAAGCTTCCAGGCAGTCGATTCCAGATTCCTGCAGCCCTCTGGCTGAAGAAGCTTTTTCCTCAAATCCCCTTGAAACTTCTGTCTAGGTGGAGGTGGGGCAGAGAGGAATGAGATGGTGGATAAAGGGATGTAGGAAAGGAGGGACACCGCACAGGACAGCGGAGCAAGGAGGGATGGGGTCCAGGAAAAGACGACGGGGGAGGGGGAGAAGGGGAGAGTGGAAATCCTCCTCCCAACCCAAGTCCTCACTCCCTTTGCTGAACTCCATCTCAATATTCCAGCTCTTCTCGCACGGCATGCAGTGTGGGCTTTACTTATGATGTGAGTGAAAATTCATGTGACGGAGTGGTTCTGGAATTATGTGCGTGCACATTTCTGGATCAGCACACACATGTGCAGTTGCCGGCAGCAGTGGATGTTGGGTTACTGCCTTATGTTCATAATGTGATGAGGGTTGTTTGCCAAACTACAGGCATTGCATTTCAGGCACCAAGAACCTTCAAACTCAACTCAACCCCAACTCCCCTGTAGTCCCCCTGCCAGACACTTTAAATCTAATGTCCCCGGTTATTAATCTCTCAACTGAGGGAAGTAGATTGTTTCCTGTCCACTCCAGGAAACTCGCTCATTTTATTCATCACAATTAAAATTTACCCCACCTCTTCCAAAATAAATAGTCTCAACATAACTAATCTTTCCCTTCAGCTGAAGGGAAACAAGGTTAACAAATACACCTCATAAGAGATCCCACTAACCACCTGCTCATTTAATCGATTACATGTTCTTCTTTCAAGTTATCTCATTTTCTCTCATTTCATTACTCTTCACCACTTAAACCAAACAAATATTTCTTTCATCTTCAGGTTGCTGACCTGACCTGGTTCATTAGCCAGAGGAAAGTCCCTTTTCGACTCCTTCCTTGCAGGGTTGGCACATTATGATTCAGGAAATACCCGTGGTTTCTCCAAGAAAGCAGATTCTTACAGCATTTTATGACATTTGTTTTATAATTAGATGGAACATTTGAATCACTGGCATGGGACGAGTTAATGATAACTGCTAACATCATGCCATGATCCCCGCTCCTTTACTAAATGCCATTAATTGGATTCAATGTTCTCATTAAATCTAGGATTTATATCATGACTGCCTTTCTCATCAATGTACTTCTGCCAACAGTATTAATTGCATTTGATAAGAATCTTGTTGCACATGGGTAACTAAGAACGGTAGATGGCTTACCTTTCAACATGCGAGCATCTACAAACTGGTATGAGTATGCTTTGTACTGATGTCAATGTGGTTTCGCAGTAATGGTATGCCCCGCCCTATTCTGGGGAAAAATAACTCACAACTATAGCTCGAGGAAAAAGGAAAAATCTATCAGACCATTAATCATTGCTGGTAAGAAGTCTTGGTTTATTGGCAATGAGAAGACATGACCTGACAAACAGAGATGTCCTTCCTGACCAGCATTTTAATGCAGATCATTAATTGCTACATTTCGTGAATGCTCTCTTGCTTTTCACTTTTCACTGCAAGAAATCATTTCCACTCGATTCATAGGGCTTATAGCTCTGCTGCTTCTAACTCTGGAAAGAAGTGTGTGTCACCATAGTGCATTTGAATTCTTAGAACCTTTATAATTAGTTTCATGTGACTGTTTCTGATGGGTATAAATATAATTAAACCAGGGAGAATTCCATCTTCTGCAGTTCCTACCACCAAACAGAAATGCAAACCTTTTTGGCTTTTCTTCAATAACACAGCTGGTAGAGTGCAGGAATATAGTGGGTCACAAAAGCACATACTTGGGTCAAAATGTTTAGGGGCTCTGATATAGCGTCCCTGATTCTGGATTGGGATGGGGTGGGGAGTTTCTGGACGGGATTTAAGTCCTAGCTGCTTCAGATTTGCATTGTAACAGGTCTGAACAGATTGATTCGTAATACTCAAGAACAAAATTTCAGCAAAAATGGTTGCCTATTCCCTCAATATGCAACTTCTCACATGTTAACAAGGCAAAAGGCATTGATTCTGACTTCTGGTGCAAAATTTTTAAATAAAGTCAACACTATCCATCAAGGAAATACATTCTTTAATATACATAAATCTGCTTGTCCAAAAGTCAAATGTGAATTGTCACAAGGAAAAGTCAACACTCGAACAGTGGAATGCAGCTGGTAAAGTTCAGCCACCACAGTTGCTTTAAAAGATTTAGCACGCAAGGTTTGATAGGATTAAAAGTATTATTTAGTGTTTAAAAAGGAATCAAGCTTGACTGGATCTCCTGAAGCTGACTCAGATTCTTGCTCACGTCTTGCCTATACATGCAACAGCCTGTCATAGAATGCCACCCGCTGCACATACGTTAACAAACATGAAAGGAACTGTGCAACCTAAATCTATTCTGGGACTGCTGTGACTTTTGCCATAACAGGCATAACAGGCTGGTATTAGAGTACACTCGCAGGCTCAACCTACAGGCAATGAAATGTCTTTACTGCAGTAGCAAGGAACTCGCTACTACACCAAGTAGTTGAGCTAAAATGCATGCTTTAAAAGCATGAGACAGAAAGGAAGTGAAGCTGTTGTGTTGACACAGTGAGCTGAAATATTGTGGGATAAGATGAGGCTGGAGCAGACCAGTGGCGCTGAAAGGTCCAATTCTGTATTGTAACCTTTAGAAAATTCTGCTCCACCACTGCTTCACTGGTGCATTGTAGTCTCTACATGTTGAGCCTGTGATATATCAATGCATGTGCAGTTTAGTTTCCTAATGTGGACTGCAGTTTGCCCTGCGTTAGTAAATTCATTTTCCTCTTCTTCATTTCAAAGGGGGATTGTTCAATGCTTATTGCACAGACACAAGGAGAGGAACAAAGCAAGCAGAGGCAAATGTTCATCAAAATGACACTAATGCAACAACAACCTGTCTTCAACTAGCACCTTTAGATTAGAATAGATTCCCTACAGTGTGGAAACAGGCCCTTCAGCCCAACAAGTCCACACCGACCCTCCGAAGAGCAACCCACCCAGACCCATTCCCCTACATTCATTCCTTGACTAATGCACCTAACACTACGGCAATTTAGCATGGCCAATTCACCTAACCTACACATCTTTAGACTGTGGGGGGAAACCGAGCACCCGGAGGAAACCCATGCAGACACGGGGAGAATGTGCAAACTCCAAACGGACCACCTGAGGTGGGAATTGAACCCAGGTCCCTAGCACTGTGAGCACTGTGCCGCCCCTAAAGTTACACAAAGCAGCTTTAAAAAACAAGTTTCCACAGTCCTTCACAGAAACATTATAGAGCAACATTTGATATGGAGTCATGTCAGTCGATATTAAGGGACACAACTAAAAGCTTGATCAAAGAGATAGGTCTCAAAGAGGAAAGAGAACTAAGGCCAGGGTGATTTAGCAAGGAATACCTAGAACTTTGGGTTTTGGCAATTAAAATCATAGCCACCAATGGTGGAGATGACAGAATCAAGAGACTAGAATCGGAGCGACGTTGGCAAATGATCACAGTGATAAGGAAGGGAAAGTTGATTGAGAGATTTGAAAACTAGAGTGGACACTAATGTTGATTACAGAGCTGAGAAGCAATTGGTGAGTGAGATTGGTATGAGGGAGGACAATGAGGGATTGGAGTTAATGGAAGGTATAATATGAAGCATTTGCCAGGAATGTGTTGGAATCAATATTCAGTTCCCAACAGTGGTCATCCTGCAGCCATATTCTATAATGTCAGTTATACTAAACCCATTAATGTCTGGTTGTGCCCCAATTCGCTCTCCTTGTTATGAATATTGTGTGTATTCAGCTAGAACGCTGGATAAGCCTGGATAGATACCCAGGCTATTTTTTAGCCTTTACAATGGCAGTTGGATTCTATGCTATGTGTAGAGGTCAACTATCATTATTAAAGCTTACCATTATTTCAAACCTCACTTTAGCATTAAAGTTGGCAATTACACCGTGTGATATTATCTAAGACAAGAAATCTGATAAACATTTAGGAAAT
Source organism: Chiloscyllium plagiosum (assembly GCF_037043375.1). Taxonomy (NCBI): domain Eukaryota; kingdom Metazoa; phylum Chordata; class Chondrichthyes; order Orectolobiformes; family Hemiscylliidae; genus Chiloscyllium; species Chiloscyllium plagiosum. The sequence goes on along the minus strand of NW_028270148.1, from coordinate 28,306,721 downwards.
ACCAGAGAAGAGAGGAAACCATTACAAGTTATTCTCTGGTTTCAGTTCGTTAGATAAGAATGGCAAATGCAGTTTCACTCAGCTCAATGTTTGTGGAGACATGGTGAATGGGAATGGGGAAATCAATTGTGGTAAAGGCTGCAGACAGGTCTGGAAGGCAAAAAACAGTTAATGTACTCATCTTACAAATGGGATTTGACAAGTGCAACATATTCAAGGATTTTGGAGGCGACAAGGAGGTTGGAGATGGGGCATGCGTCTTAAGGAAGGGATGGATGGAAGATTCCTGAGTTATGTCACATGCTGTAAGTTGGTGCTTACTTCTCCATAAGAGGTCTGTTTCTGGGGCTTCGTTTTTCAGATACCCATGGCCTTCATCCAACCACCCTCAACCACCCTCCCCAAACACTCCTCCCCCGATTAAAACATTGGTGCAGAGCTCACTCATCAGAGAAATGTCTGCCCTACTGTCATTTCACAGCCACTTGGTTGCCAGGAAGATCTGTGATGCCAGAGGTATTGGGTGAGAATGGCTCCAATGGAGATCACTACTGAAGCTAGACATCAAAGTAAGCTGAGGAACAGAGGAAATTGATATTCCAAGCAGAGTGTCACACTGGCGGACCAGGGTTAGGGGAGGTGTGGTATGGGGGGGGGGGGGGGTGTGGGGGGGGAGATGGGGGGGAGGGAAAGGTAATGGGGCAAGTATGATCTCAGAGTATGGGAGTAAAGGGGGGGAGTGAGGAGGCTACCTTCAAAGAGCACCTCTCCTTGTTCAACATGAGCATATGCAGCTACATTTGCTGGGCTACTTGATTAGCATGGACCTTCATGGAGGTCTGGAAGGGATAAGGGCTTTAATTGATAATCAATTGACAGCAAAGGTGAGTGGGCCATCATGTTTTACCAACATCCAGCACCCAGCTTCCTTCAATAATACTGCAGCATTTCATTTGAGGATGTGATGTCTAAAAGATAACATATATATCTAAATCCTGACAGCAAGCATTTACAGCATTCCTGTTGCTGCTGTGAAATTACAATATCAGCATACCCGACAGCATTCAGCTATCGCTGTTGAAGCTTATCATTATTTCTGATTTTACTGGCCCATTAAAGCTGGTAATTATACTACGGGATACAATCCAAAAACTTAATTCACTGAATTTGCTTCCTTTTTTTATTGCAGAGAGTGTGTCAATTTATTTGCATTAGTATTTGAGATAAAAGTACTGTGCATTAGGATGTTAATATTGTAAAATGCAACTTTAGGGCCTTTGAGAGTATATGAGTTTTATTACAGAGACGAAGGCCTCAAGTCTCCTTGCAGCCAATCCTATTCCAATGTTCATAGAGTCATAGAGATGTACAGCATGGAAACAGACCCTTCGGTCCAACCTGTCCATGCCGACCAGATATCCCAACTCAATCTAGTCCCACCTGCCAGTACCCGGCCCATATCCCTCCAAACCCTTCCTATTCATATACCCATTCAAATGCCTCATAAATGTTGCAATTGTACCAGCCTCCACCACATCCTCTGGCAGCTCTTTCCATACACGTACCACCATCTGCGTGAAAAAGTTGCCCCTTAGGTCTCTTTTATATCTTTCCCCTCTCATCCTAAACCTATGCCCTCTAGTTCTGGACTCCCCGACCCCATGCCCCTCATAATTTTGTAAACCTCGATAAGGTCACCCCTCAGCCTCCAACGCTCCAGGGAAAACAGGCCGAGCCTGTTCAGCCTCTCCCTGTCGCTCAAATCCTCCAACCCTGGCAACATCCTTGTAAATCTTTTCTGAACCCTTTCAAGTTTCAAAACATCTTTCTGATAGGAAGGAGACCAGAATTGCACGCAATATTCCAACAGTGGCCTAACCAATGTCCTGTACAGCCGCAACATGACCTCCCAACTCCTGTACTCAATACTCTGACCAATAAAGGAAAGCATACCAAACGTCTTCTTCACTATCCTATCTACCTGTGACTCCACTTTCAAGGAGCTATGAACCTGCACTCCAAGGTCTCTTTGTTCAGCAACACTCCCTAGGACCTTACCATTAAGTGTATAAGTCCTGCTAAGATTTGCTTTCCCAAAATGCAGCACCTCGCATTTATCTGAATTAAACTCCATCTGCCACTTCTCAGCCCATTGGCCCATCTGGTAAAGATCCTGTTGTAATCTGAGGTAACCCTCTTTGCTGTCCACTACACCTCCAATTTGGTGTCATCTGCAAACTTACTAACTGCACCTCTTGTGCTCACATCCAAATCATTTATGTAAATGACAAAAAGTAGAGGACCTAGCACCGATCCTTGAGGCACTCCACTGGTCACAGGCCTCCAGTCTGAAAAACAACCCTCCACCACCACCCTCTGTCTTCTACCTTTGAGCCAGTTCTGTATCCAAATGGCTAGTTCTCCCTGTATTTCATGTGATCTAACCTTGCTGATCAGTCTCCCATGGGGAACCTGGTCGAACGCCTTACTGAAGTCCATATAGATCACATCCACCGCTCTTCCCTCATCAATATTCTTTGTTACTTCTTCAGAAAACTCAATCAAGTTTGTGAGACATGATTTCCCACGCACAAAGCCAGGTTGACTATCCCTAATCAGTCCTTGCCTTTCCAAATACATGTACATCCTGTCCCTCAGGATTCCCTCCAATAACTTGACTACCACTGAGGTCAGGCTCACCGGTCTATAGTTCCCTGGCTTGTCTTTACCACCCTTCTTAAACAGTGGCACCACGTTTGCCAACCTCCAGTCTTCCGGCAACGCACCTGTGGCTATTGATGATACAAATATCTCAGCAAGAGGCCAAGCAATCACTTCTCTAGCCATCTACAGAGTTCTCGGGTATACTTGATCAGGTCCAGGGGATTTATCCACCTTTAAACGTTTCAAGACATCCAGCACTTGCTCCTCTATAATCTGGACATTTTGCAAGATGTCACCATTTATTTCCCTACAGTCTATATCTTCCATATCCTTTTCCACAGTAAATACTGATGCAAAATATTCATTTAGTATCTCCCCCATTTTCTGTGGCTTCACACAAATGCCACCTTGCTGATCTTCAGGGGGCCCTAATCTCTCCCTAGTTACCCTTTTGTCCTTAATATATTTGTAAAAACCCTTTGGATTCTCCTTAATTCTATTTGCTAAAGCTATCTCATGTTCCCGTTTTGCCCTCCTGATTTCCCTCTTAAATATACTCCTACTTCCTTTATACTCTTCTAAGGATTCACTCAATCTATCCTGTCTATACCTGACATATGCTTCCTTCTTTTTCTAAACCAAACCCTCAATTTCTTTAGTCATCCAGCATTCCCTGTACCTACCAGCCTTTCCTTTCACCCTGACAGGAATATACTTTCTCTGGATTCTTGTGATCTCATTTCTGAAGGCTTCCCATTTTACAGCCGTCCCTTTACCTGAGAACATCTGCCTCCAATCAGCTTTCGAAAATTACAGTATTTCAGTTCCATCTCAAACATCAAAAACTGTAAGTACAACAAACTTTTATCTACCCACTTCCATAACCAGTGCTCCTCAAACATTCCAGAAGATTCCCCTGGCCTCGGAAACTACTCAGACGCCATTAGCCATGCGGCTGATGCAGCTGCCACCCCCACGCTGATTGATGATGTCACTTCCGCCCCCATCATGGCCACTCCCACAACCACTTCCGCCCCTCACAATTCCTCATGCATCACATGTGACGTCACTTCTGTCCCTCACATCATCACTGATGTCACACGCTCAGTGATTTCCGCCACCCCTGCTGCTGTGGTCACCACTACTTCCACCCCCACCAGCGCCACTCACCGGCATTCTGCTGACACGCCCCCCCCATAGACTCAACTGTCACTATCCCCACCCCCTCAGAACCCTGAGGGGAACACTACCCCTGCTCACGACTCCACCCCCATTCCTCCCACCACCACACTCACTCCAGTTACAGGTTCCGCCCCCACTCCCAGCTCCACATCCACACCAGATCCCAGCTCCCCAGCACTGCTGAGTTTTCACCATCCCTCCAGACCTCCCCCTCACTGAGGACGAACGATCAGTCCTCAGCAAAGGACTCACCTTCATCCCCCTCTGAGCTTACTTCCACAATCAGGATTCCCGCCCACCTTCCGCGGATCCCTTCGCCCACCTCCAACACACTGCATCCATCTGGACACCCCACGCTGGCCTATTACCTGCCCTCAACCTCTTCATTTCCAACTGCCGCCGGGACATTAACCGCCTCAACCTGTCTACCTCCCTCCCTCACTCCAACCTCTCACCCTCACAACGCGCAGCCCTCCAATCCCTCTGCTCCAATCCCAACCTCACCATCAAGCCAGCGGATAAAGGGGGCGCAGTGGTAGTCTGGCGCACTGACCTCTAAACCGCTGAAGCCAAACGCCAACTTGAGGACACCTCTTCCTACTGCCCCCTCGACCATGACCCCACCCCCCATCACCAAACCATCATCTCCCAGACCATACAGAACCTCATCACCTCAGGAGATCTCCCACCCACAGCTTCCAACCTCATAGTCCGGGAATCCCACACTGCCCGGTTCTACCTCCTTCCCAAGATCCACAAGCCTGACAACCCTGGCCGACCCATTGTCTCAGCATGCTCCTGTCCCACTGAACTCATCTCTACCGACCTCGACACTGTCCTATCTCCCCTAGTCCAGGAACTCCCCATATACGTTCGAGACACCACCCACGCCCTCCACCTCCTCCAAGACTTCCGTTTCCCCGGCCCCCAACGCCTCATCTTCACCATGGATATCCAATCCCTCTACACCTCCATCCGCCATGACCAGGACCTCCAAGCACCCCGTGTTTTCCTCTCCAGATGTCCCCAACAGTACCCTTCCATCAACACTCTCATTCGTTTGGCCGAACTGGTCCTCACCCTTAACAATTTCTCCTTCGAATCCTCCCACTTCCTCCAGACCAAAGGGGTAGCCATGGGAACACGTATGGGCCCCAGCTATGCCTGTCTCTTTGTTGGCTACGTTGAACAGTTGATCTTCCGTACTTACACCGGCACCACTCCCCACCTCTTCCTCCACTACATTGATGACTGCATTGGCGCCACCTCGTGCTCCCGCGAGGTGGTTGAGCAATTCATCAACTTCACCAACACATTCCACCCTGACCTTAAATTTACCTGGACCATCTCGTACACCTCCCTTCCCTTCCTGGACCTCTCCATCTACATTAATGACGACCGACTTGACACTGACATTTTTTACAAACCCACCGACTCCCACAGCTACCTGATTACACCTCTTCCCACCCTACCTCTTGCAAAAATGCCATCCCGTATTCCCAATTCCTCTGGCTCCGCCGTATCTGCTCCCAGGAGGACCAGTTCCACCACAGAACACACCAGATGGCCTCCTTCTTTAGAGACTGCAATTTCCCTTCCCACATGGTTAAAGATGCCCTCCAATGCATATCGTCCAAATCCTGTACCTCCGCCCTCAGACCCCACCCCTCCAACCGTAACAAGGACAGAACGCCCCTGGTGCTCACCTTCCACCCTACCAACCTTTGCATAAACCAAATCATCCGCTGACATTTCCGCCACCTCCAAACAGACCCCACCACCAGGGATATATTTCCCTCCCCACCCCTTTCCGCCTTCCACAAAGACCGTTCCCTCCGTGACTACCTGGTCAGGTCCACGCCCCCCCTACAACCCACCCTCCCATCCTGGCACTTTCCCCTGCCACCGCTGGAACTGTAAAACCTGCGCCCACACCTCCTCCCTCACCTCTATCAAAGGCCCTAAAGGAGCCTTCCATATCCATCAAAGTTTTACCTGCACATCCACTAATATCATTTATTGTATCCGTTGCTCCCGATGCGGTCTCCTCTACATTGGGGAGACTGGGCGCCTCCTAGCAGAGCGCTTTAGGGAACATCTCCGGGACACCCGCACCAATCAACCACACCGCCCCGTGGCCCAACATTTCAACTCCCCCTCCCACTCTGCCGAGGACATGGAGGTCCTGGGCCTCCTTCACCGCCGCTCCTTCACCACCAGATGCCTGGAGGAAGAACGCCTTATCTTCCGCCTTGGAACACTTCAACCCCAGGGCATCAATGTGGACTTCAACAGTTTCCTCATTTCCCCTGCCCCCACCTCACCCTAGTTCCAAACTTCCAGCTCAGCACTGTCCCCATGACTTGTCCTACCTGCCTATCTCCTTTTCCACCTATCCACTCCACCCTCTCCTCCCTGACCTATCACCTTCATCCCCTCTCCCACTCACCCATTGTACTCTATGCTACTTTCTCCCCACCCCCACCCTCCTCTAGCTTATCTCTCCACGCTTCAGGCTCTCTTCCTTTATTCCTGATGAAGGGCTTTTGCCCGAAATGTCGATTTCGCTGCGCCTTGGAAGCTGCCTGAACTGCTGTGCTCTTCCAGCATCACTAATCCAGAATTTCGAAAGTTCTTGCCTAATACTGTCAAATTTGGCCTTTCTCCAACTTAGAACTTCAACTTTTCGATCTGGTCTATCCTTTTCCATCACTATTTTAAAACGAATAGAATTATGGTCGCTGGCCCCATAAAGTTACAACATGTTTCTGCTCCACCACTAGTGACACCCCACAAACAAGACAGGAGCAGAACTGGAGAAATACCCAGTCATGGACCTGTATCTGAGGTAAACGTCTATAACTGTGACAATTTTGGTATGAAAGCAAAATCAAAACTGAAAGAGAATTGTTAGAGAATACACGTTGAAGGGAGGAGAGGGATAGGTCTGGAATGAGAAGAGAAGCATGACTATCAGCCCATTGATCTGGGACTCAGTCTTTAGTCAATTTCTTTTGTACAGTACAGGGTGAGACCATTTCATCCATCAAGTATGTGACTGAACACAGCTATTGGCTTCTGATTTGCTCTTAGCACTTGCTGAGTGGGACATTTGAGGTCTTGATTCCAGGCCAAGGTCTGGTGGTGGCTTCACCACTGCCTGATTGGGTTGTGGCTAGAATGCCTTCCTGGATGAGGTGGTGCAGGTTTCCTGTTAGCTTCCCAAATTTGGCAGATGTTACCTGACATCTCAATAAGATTCTAGTCATAGAATCTTACTGCATGGAAGAAATGATGATCTTTTGTGTATAAACATTGTATTTTAAAAATTAACCACCCAGGCAGGTGGGATTTGAACTTGACCTTCTGGCCCAGATGTAGGGATACTTCCATATGCCATATGAGCCCTTTATTACTCTGTTACTTTCAGATGAACATACCAAAGTGGAAATGAGTGGAAATGGTCTATGGGGAACACCAATAAAAATCAAAATGTCAAAAGAAATTAATTTAAAACAAAAAGCCATTTATCAGACTCAGCATGTCCTGGTAGTTCCTGATCAACCTGTTCAGATGTGTTAAGACTGGAAAAAGTGAGAGTTGAATCTAGTCTTCCTGGTTTGGAGGTAAGGACATGACAATTGTGTCACATGAGCCCTTCCTAGCATGTCTCTGCTGACTCTTCAAAATCAATTAATAATTCCAAATCCACTGCCCTATCCTTTCCTAAAATCCTTACATATTGGACAGCATGGTGGCTCAGTGGTTAGCACTGTTGCCTTAAAGCACCAGGGACCCAGATTCAATCCCAGCCTTGGGTGACTGTCTGTGTGGAGTTTGCATGTTCTCCATCATTGCATGAGAGATGTTCTCATCATGTCTACGTGGGTTTCTCCCACAATCCAAAGATGTGCAGGTTAGAATAGAATAATAGTAATCTCTACATTGTGGAAAGAGGCCATTCAGCCCAGAGTCTGCCCTGATCCTCTGTAACACCACATTTACCATTACCAATCCACCTAGCCTGCACATCCCTCGACACTATGGGGCAATTCAGCATGGGCAATCCACCAAACCTACATATCAAAGGATGATGGGGGAAGCCCCATATTAGCCTGTTACCTTAAACGGAGAAAGTGAGGATTGCAGATGCTGGAGATGAAAGTTGAAGAGTGTGGTGCTAGAAGAGCAGAGCCGTTCAGACAGCATCCGAGGAGCATGAGAGTCAACGTTTCAAGCATAAGCTCTTCATCAGGAATGAGGGGTGGCCCAATAGGAGGGATGTGGGGCTGGCGGAAGGTAACTGGGAATGCAGTAAGTAGATGAAGGTAGAAGTGAAAGTGACAGGTCAGAGAGGAGGGTGGAATGGATAGGTAGGAAGGAAGATTGACATGTAGGACAGTTCAAGAGGGTAATGCCAAGTTGGAAGGTTGTATCTAGCATAAAGTGGGAGGAGGAGAAATGAGGAATCTAGTATCTACATTGATCCCGTGTGGCTGGAGGGGCCTAAGGCGGAAGATGAGGCATTCCTCCTCCAGGCGTCGGGTGGTAAGTGTTTGATGGTGAAGGAAGCCCAGGACGTGCATGTCCTTGGCGGAGTGGGAGGGGGAGTTGCAGTGTTCGGCCATAGGGCAGTGGGGTTGGTGGGTGTGTGTGTCCCAGAGATGTTCTCTGAAACATTCCTTAAGTTGGCATCCTGTCTCCCCAATGTAGATGAGACCACATTGAGAGCAATGGACACAGTAAATGACGTGTGTAGGAGCACAGGTAAGTCTCTATTGAATGTGGAAGGATTCTTTGGGGTCTTGGTTGAGGGTGAGGGGGGAGTTGTGGGTTTAGATTTTGCATTACTTACGGTGGCAAGGGAAGGTGCTGGGAGGGGAGGGTGGGTTGGTGGGGGTGTGTGTGGATCTAACAAGGGAGGAAGTGGTCTCTCTGGAACACAGACAAGGGTTGGGAGGGAAATATATCCCAAGGGTGGGCTCTGTTTGTAGGTGGCAGCATTGATGCATTGTTTTGGAGGCTGGTGGGTGGAAAGTGAGGATCGAGGGGGTTCTGCCCTTATTGTGATTAGATGGGTAGGGTTCAAGGGCATAGGTGCAGGAAGTGGAGGAGATGTGCTGGAGGGCATTCTATGGAACAGATCCCAGATGGCCTCCTTCTTCAAAGACAGCAATTCCCCCTCCCACATGGTCGAAAATGCCATCCAATGCATCTCCTCCACTTCCCGCACCTATGCCCTTGAACCCATCCTTCTAATTGCAACAAGCACACAGCCCACCCCGCCCCCCCATCACCTTCCATCCCACCAATCTCCGGATACATTGCATCATTCTCCACCTACAAACAGACCCTACCACTAGAGATATATTTCCCTCTCCACCCCTATCTGCGTTCTGGAGAGACCATTCCCTCCGTGACTCCCTTGTTGCATCCATGCCCTCTACCAATCCACTTTCCCCTACCGGCACCTTCCGCTGCCACTGCAAGAAGTGCAAAGCCTGCTCCCACACCTTCCCCCTCACCCTTGTCCAAGGCTCCAAAGGACCTGTCCACATCTGACAGAAATTTACCTGGACTTCGGCAGCTGTCATCTATTGTGTCTGTTGCTCTTGATGTGGTGTCCTCTACATTGGGGAGACAGAATGTCAATTTGCGGAACATTTCTGAGACTATCTCTGGGACACAGGCACTAAACAACCCAACTGCACTATAACCAAACATTTTGATTCCCCCTGCCATCCACCAAGGACATGCAAGTCCTGGGCCTCCTCCACCACCAAACCCTAACCACCCCCGCCTGGAGGAAGAATGCCTTATCTTCTGCCTTGGGACCCTCCAACCACACGAGGTCAATGTGGATTTCACCTGTTTCCTCATTTCCCTTCCCCTCCCCTCCACGTTATCCCAGAACCAACCTTCCAACTTGGCACTGCCCTCTTGAACTGTCTCGTCAATCTTCCTTCCCACCTATCCGCTCCACTCTCCACTCTGACCTATCACTTCACCCTATCTTCATCTGCCTATCACATTCCCAGCTACTTTGCCCCCAGCCCCACCCCCTCCCATTTATCCCTCAGCTCCCTTTAGCCACTCCCTCATTCCTGATGAAGAGCTTATGCTCGAAACGTTGACTCTCCTGTTCCTCAGATGCTGCCTGACCAGCTGTGCTATTCCAGTACCACACTCTTTGATCATTACCTTAAAGCTATGGTGACCTAGAATCAACTGTGATGCTCCCAGTAAAGGTCAAAAGTCACACACCACCAGGTTTTAGTCAACGAAGCGGCACCACTTGTGAAAGCTTGTGATTTCAAATAAAGCTGTTGGACTTTAAGCTAGTGTCGAGTGACTTTTGACCTAATCCACCCTTGTCCAACGCCGGCACCTCCACATCAAGGTTCCAAGTTAAGCATTAATGCCAATACTCACAGATTGAGAATCACCACTTAAAGAGGTAGCAGAGGAAAAAACAACACATGAACAGTGAGTCTTACCTTGAAGGGGGGAGGAAGAGGAGGAGGAGGAGTGGCAAAAGTAATTGGAGAAAGGGCAGAACATAACAGCATTAAATAAATACCATACAACCAGCCTGACTTGGACACTATTGTTTACTGTCTGCATTTTCTTTACATAAGAAATCAAGGAGAAACAATTTCAATGTATTTCTTTGGATTCATTGTTCCTAAAACATGCAAGATAGTGACTTTTATTATTCAGCACAAAGAAAGAAGTAATTTTTTTTTAACTGTAAACAATACTGAATGGCAGAGCAGGCTCACAGAAACACATGGCCTTCTGCTACTTTTAAATCCAATGAATACATTGTTCCAGTTTTACTCTTTCATGGTCTTAATTTGAGTTTTATTTCTGTTCCAATCAAGGTGTCCAATATCGGGGCCAGGCAAAGTAAATAATAAAGTTTGAATAAAGAAAACAACCAACAGATTTGAGAGAGGAATAGAAGAGTTCGCATTCCTGGTGGTTGGGAGGGTATTTAACTGATGCAGCACAAAGCTGCTAGTGAACAAAGGCAGCAGTTAAACCCTTATATCTCATGGTCAATCCCACCTCTTGTTCTACAACGTACCATCACACGTTTCTGAAGGCAATAGAACTTTGGTATCCCAACTGTTAAAGCTATGTATTTTATGCATTGGTGCCATTCCAAAACTGCATAAGCAATTTACTAACAGGCGTTTGTATAGCACTACACAGATCAATTATTTTCAACATGGAAATTTTACTTTCCATGTTTACTTTAAAGTCAGGTTTATTTTAAAGTGATGAAGTGGCCCAACCTGAAACTCCTCTTCTACCTTTCAAATGCAACGTAATTCCAGAATTTTCTGAACTTATTTCACAGCTTCAATATTCATGGTTTATCATCTTAATCTCTGAGAAAGGTATTTAACAAATTCTTATTCGAACTGTTTTAGAGTGTTGTCATTTAATACTTCACCAGCAAACTCAGTGCAAACCTGATAATAGGATCTTTGTCTCACTTAAGCCTGTGGTTGGTAGCACAGCAATACACCTGACTTAAACTCCAGCTAAATTTGGAAATCCTCTAAAGCCCCAGGGGCAGCATGGTAGCTCAGTGGTTGGCATTGCTGTCTTACAACACCAGGGTCCCAGGTTCAATTCTAACCTCAGGTGACTGTCTGTGTGGAGTTTGCACATTCTCCCTGTGTCTGCATGGGTTTCCTCCAGGTGCTCCTGTTTCCTCCCACAGTCCAAAGATGTGCAGGTTAGGTGAATTGGCCATGCTAAATTGCTCATAGTGTTAGGTGCATTAGTCAGAGGGAAAAGGGGTTTGGGTGGGTTACTCTTCAGAGGGCCAGTGTGGACTTGTTGAGCTGAAGGGCCTATTTCCACACTGTAGGGAATCTAATCTTAAAGTCTAATCTTAAAGGGGTTAGGTGAATTGGCCATGCTAAATTGCCCGTAGTGTTAGGGAAAGGGGTAAATGTAGGAGAATGGGTCTGGGTGGGTTACGCTTCGGCGGGTCGGTGCGGACTTGTTGGGCCGAAGGGCCTGTTTCCACACTGTAAGTAATCTAATCTAATCTAATCTAATCTTTATTTGAGCCTCCTACTTTACGAGGCAGGGTTATTCCCAATATATGGCAACTTCTGAGAAAATAATTTTCTTCATATTGTCCACTTAAAATACATTTTGAACCACTACAATGATTTCACCAGTGATTTCACCACTGGTCTGACTTCCCCTGACATTGAATTGTGGAATCACTTTATCTACAAAAGCAAAATACTGCAGATGCTGGAAATCTGAAACGAACAAGAGAATGGTAGAGAAACCCAGCAAGGTCTGGCATCATCTGCAGGGAGAGAAACATTGCTCATGTTTCGGGTCTGGTAGGACTCTTCTTGGAATTCTGTTGCTGGTGAATTAGGGCCAGACCAACACTTGACCTTCCAGACCCACTCTCACCACTTGGTCCCTGGGTGTCTTCACATGTGGCAATCTTGCATGTTTTACTTAACATTTTTGAGGTATTTGCCTAAAAATCTCTATCTGTTAGGTGTCGGCAAGATGCAGAGGCAGGTTAGAGCTTGCTGCACTTTGCAGTCAGTTCTAGATGGCATGTATATTTAGCCACACAAACAGACCCTGATGTAGCCAAGGGCTTAGCTCACAGATTCAAGGTGATCAACAAAAGAACCAAAGGCAACTGGAGGAAAAAGTTAAGATTTCAATACACTAATAGGACGATGGATGCAATGTCCCCTTCAAAAGGGAAATTGTTATGTATGTAGTTGGGGATGCTGCCCCTTTAAGAGAGTTGGTCAGGTAACCCAGAGGGGCAGAGCTTGGGTCTAGGTGAGAGCCAGCTATGAAAGTGTGAGCATCATAATTGTGTTCCTGTTCAGATTTACCATTTATCTACCTGTATATAATTCCTGGTTCTGCGGAAGCACCAACATAACAGAAATGAATAAATACTTGAGAGGAAAAGAATTCAAGGACATTGGGAAAGAATAGGAGGTGCAGGCCGAGTTGAATGGTTCTAAGAACAAGTCAGCACAGATTGGATAGGCTGAATGGCTTCCTTTTATGCACTGCTGTGTCTATACAAAAGAAATTCCTCTAAAGTGACTGAAGTAGCTCTATCTGAACTCAATGTACATTAGCATAGTTACAATTTCATATGAGTGAGAAAAATCAGAAATATTATTAAATGATACAGGACAGAGGAATACTTGTGTATTCCTCTCTCTCTAAACCTGCAATGGAGATAACCTGTTAACCAGGCCATCAAATATCTGAGAAGTGAATTTAACAGCAACACAGAAACACAAGTTCCAGACTCAACATTTATATTTCTAACATTTAATGCTTCCTGAAAACATTAATGGCTATGAGAGCTCCATACTACAATCCTCAGTGTAATAGGTGAACATATGCAGTCATAAGCTGAAGAACTGTTTGTAAATGAATCACATTGCCTCGGTTCATTGTCAACTGCCCTTTAGGCCTCAGTGGTGCAGATTGTCACACACAGATAAATGGTGATACGAGGTGCTGTTTTCTTTTGAAATAAAATGTGTTTGAATCCAATACGAGAAAAAGTGACGGGACAATTCCTACAGCCAAACAGTGAGAACGAATTATGTTCTCAAATGCTGTGGGTATTATAAACAATTTCTACCCACAGCAGATTAATTTAAGTAGGTGGTAGATATTGAATTATCCGTATAAGATAATTGTTAAAAGGACAGTTGATAGTGTCAGGCTCCATTTCATACTAGCTGCTGCTGGGACTCTTCAGACTATTAACATCACTTTACTAACAGCTGCAGCTGTCACTGTCCTTTGCACTTGCATTAATTGTTTGAAGTGCCCAACAGTCAAAACGAAAGGGCAAAACAGACAACTGTTTCTTGAAAGAGATGCTGTCATCCTTCATTTACATGTGTTGGACCTCTTTTGAAATCTTTCTCTGAGTGGAACCGAATGCTCAAGGTGAGTTTAGACGTTTATGGGGACAGTGTGTTCTTTAGGGGTAGAAGGAAGAAGATGTAGTTTATTGCATGATAATGATTAGATACAAGTGACAATTGTTCATCAGACACTGAGGTGAGCGTTACCAAAAACTGGAAAAGTGTTAAGTTTCATGGAGCATTTCGCTCCAAGAGAATGTGTGAGTTTTCTCGAGCTATCTTCCCAATCTTGCCTTGTCACCTGTGCACCATTCCCTCAAGGTGCTCTGCTTATCACTTTCTCCCACTTGCCAACTCTGGGATTTCTGGCACAGGTGCCATCTTTAAGTGGCATTCATGCACCCAGCCAAGTGTTGGCAGTCCACAGCAGCTCTGCGCAGTTCCTATCAATTGACCCCAAGGCAGATCAAACAGAAGGAATTTGGTGCCCTACTTCGCCTACAGGGACCTGAGGGTCAGACTGGACCAAGGGCTGCTTGCAGTTACTGCCCATCGAGTGTGCTGTGAGATGTCTAAGACTGATGCATGTCTGGAGGAGCAGGTAGCTTTTGTCATTCAACATTGCTACACAAAAAGACCTTGGAGTGTAGGTTCATAGCTCCTTGCAAGTGGAGTCACAGAAATACAGGATAATGAAGAAGGCATTTGGTATGCTTGGTCAGTGCACTGAGTATAGACGTTGGGAGGTCACATTGTGGCTGTATAGGACATTGGTTCACCCTCATTTGGAATATTGTGTGCAATTCTGGTCTCCCTGATACAGGAAGGATGTTGTGAAACTGGAAAGAGTCCAGAAAATATTTACAAACGATATTGCTAGAGTTGGAGGATTTGAGCTACAGGAAGAGGCTGAATAGGCTAAGGTTGCTTTCCTTGGAGCATTGGAGGCTGAGGGGTGACCTTATAGAGGTTTATAAAATTATGAGGGGCATGGATAGGATAAATAGACAAAGTCTTTTCCCTGGGGTGGGGGTGTCCAGAACTAGACAGCACAGATTTAAGGTATGAGTGGAAAGGTATAAAAAGGATCTAAGGGCCATCTTTTACACACAAAGAGTGGTGCGTGTATGGAATGAGCTGCCAGAGGAAGTAGGAGAAAGTGAGGACTGCAGGTGCTGGAGTTCAGAGTCAAAGGTTTGTTACTGGAAAAGCATAGCAGGTCTGGCAGCATCCAAGGAGCAAGAAAATCGACCTTTCAGGCCGGAGCCCTTCAACAGCAACCCTGATGAAAGACTCCAGCATGAAACGTCAATTCTCCTGCTCTTCAGATGCTGCCAGACCTGCTAGAGGGAGTAGTGGAGACTGTTTTTTAAAAGGCATCTGGATGGGTATATGAATAGGAAGGGTTTGGAAATCTGGATGGGTATATGAATAGGAAGGGTTTGGAGGCATCTGGATGGGTATATGAATAGGAAGGGTTTGGAGGGATGTGGGCCGGGTGCTGGCAGGTGGGACCAGATTTATATAGGTTATCTGGTCAGCGTTGATGAGTTGGACCAAAGGGTCTGTTTCTGTGCTATACATCTCTATGACTCTATGACTGTATTTGGTCAGGAAGTGGATGTTTTGCTCTTGATGGTGGGAAGCCTCTCAGCCCAATCTCACTTGATTCTCTGAAATCTCTCACCAATGCCCAAGTAGTCCATTGTTACTAAAATTCTAAGAAGACCTGAGGACATGGGCTTTCACTGCATGAGGTGCTTATGATGTTCTGTTTTATCCCCACCAAATCCTAGATGACATCATCAGCCTTGGTGGAGCTTAATCAGTTTCCCAACTTAAACCTTTCAGACCCATTATCATTTCCAACAGGTGAGAGCATGGTGGCCTGTGGCCCAGATACCTTCTCACCTCTGGTCTGATTAAGTCCATGGTGGGTAGGCTGGTGATTGTACCCAATTAATGCAGGAAACCTGAACAGCAAACCTGATTGAGGCTTACCAGAGCAGTTCCTTGCTCAATGGTGCTCTGTGGCTGATTTAGGGACCTGGAATTGGGAAGAGAGGACTTGCTAGGCATGACTCCCACCCCCCTCCTCTGCCCTTGATGTCAACCCCAACATCCCTCAACCCCAGTGATTCATACCCATGAAACCAATGCCACTCTCACTCATCTTTGGGCCTAGAATTCTTCTACTGGCTGCATTGCTAGCAGCTGCCAGTCAGCCCACGGTTGCTGCCTGGAATGCATTCATTCCCCAACCCTGGGAAAAAGACTAAGTGCATTCACCCTATCCATGCCTCCCATGATTTTATACACTTAGAGAAGATCCCCCTTCCGTTTCCCATGCTCTAAAGAAATAAATCCTAGCTTGTTCAACCTCTCCCTATAACTCAGACCATTGAGTCCTGGCAACATCCTTGTAAATTTCTTCTGCACTCTTTCCAGTTTAATAACATCCTTCCTATAGCAAGGTGACCAAAACTGAATACAATCCTCCAAGTGCGGCCTCACCAAAGTCCTGTACAACTGCAACATAACTTCCCAACTTCTATACTCAATGTCCTCACTGATGAAGGCCAGTGTGCCAAAAGCCTTCTTCACTGCCCTGTCTACCTGTGACTCCACTTTCAGAGAATTGTGCACCTGAACTCCAAGATCCTTCTGTTTCACTACACTCTTAAAGGCCCTACCATTCACCATGAAACTTCTACCTTGATTTGACTTTACAAAATGCAAGACCTCACGCTAATCTATATTAAACTCCATCTGCCATTTCTTGGCCCACTTCCCCAGCTGATCAAGGTCCTGCTGCAATTTCTGAGAAATTGTCTGCCTACTTTAGTGTCATCTGCAAACTTACTAATCATGCCTTGTACATTCTCATCCAAATCATTAATGTAGATAACAAACAGCAATGTGCCAAGCATTGATTCGAGGCACTCCACTTATCATAGGCCTGCTATCCGACAAGTATCCATCCACTATCACCCTCTGCTTCCTACCATCAAATCAATTGTGTATTCAATTTGCCAGTTCTCCCTGGATTCCATGCAATCTAACCTTCCAGGGCAGCCTACCATGTGAAACCTCAAATCCATGTAGACTACATCTACCATCCTGTCCTTATCAACCTTCCTGGTCACTTCATCAAAGAACTCTAACAAATTTGTGAGGCATGATCTCCCACACACAAAGCATATTGACTACTCCTAATCAAATCCTGTCTTTCCAATTGCATGTATAACTTATCTCTCAGAATCTTCTCAAGTAATCTACCTACCACAGATGTTAGGCTTACTGGCCTGTAGTTCCCAGGTTTTTCTTTGCAACCCTTCCTGAATAATGGCACAATATTTGCTAACCTCCAATCTACCGGGACCTCACCCATGGCTAACGATGATACAAAAATATCAGCCAGGGCCCCTGCAATTTCTTCTGTAGCTTCTTGCAGTGTTCCTGGATACATATGGTCAGGACCAGGAGATTTATCCACCCTTCTTACATTCTAATATGTCTAATACCTCTTCTCTGTGATATGGACTGTGCCCAAGATATTACAGGAAGTCCCCAGGTTACGAACGAGTTCCACTGTTCATACACAAAATTTGTGTGTGTGTCAGAATAGATACGGGCTAATTAGTCTGCCAGTTTGTTAGGACAAAACATTGTACATAACTCAGATTTTTAAAAAATGGCAAGCAGGAGGTTGGTTCGTAAGTATGGGATGTTCATTAGTCAGGTAATCATAACCTGGGGACTTCCTGTACCATTAACTTCCCCAACTTCCCAAGTCTTATTTCTTTCTCCACGGTAAACACAGAGGAGAAATATTCATTGAGGACCTCCTGTGGTCCTACACATATATGCCTACTTTGGTCCTTGAGGGTTGCTATTCTCTTTCTAGTTATTCTTCTTTATTGTACTTAAAGAACCTCTTTGGATTCACTGTAATCTTCTCAGGAGAAAGTGAGGACTGCAGATACTGGAGAGTCAGAGTCAAAAAGGGTGGTGTTGGAAAAGCACAGCCGGTCAGGCAGCATCTGAGGAGCAGGATAGTTGACATTTTGGGCATAAGCTCTTCATCAGGAATGTCTAATGAAGGGCTCTCCTGCTCCTAGGTTGCCACCTGACCTGCTGTGCTTTTGACTCTCATCTTCTCAGCCAAGGCTTTTGCGTGCCCCCTTTTACCCGCTTGATTTCCTTCTTCAGTAAACTCCGGTCTCCCTTATATACCTCCACTTGAGTTTAAATATACCCCAGTAACTTTCCTGCCAACCCACTCCAAACAACCAAGGGTCAAAGATTATTTGATCATGGTGGGGCAGGGTTAATACTAGAATAATATTCAACCTTCATCAACATGTATATTTAATTAGTTATTAAAGACCACAGGAAATCTACAGGAAAGAATTTGTAATTTAATAGCTGCCTTCAAAAACCTCAAGACATCTCAAAGGCTTTTACAATTAATAAAATACTTTTGTAATACAGTCACTGATGCAATGCTGGGTAACAGCAGCCAATTTGTGCACATCAAGGCCCTACAAATAACACCAAGATTAATGGGCTTACTTTACGCTTAAGTGATGCTGCAGGATGATAACTGGAGGCCAAAGCCCTGTTAAAAACTTCCTCCCCTCTTCTTCCTGTATTTGTGATCAG